>NW_028269989.1:0-163007 GCF_054644295.1 Miniopterus natalensis | reverse complement strand
CAAAAGGACATTTCTACTGGTTGCAGAGTGCAAAACCATGATTGACCTCATGTTCTCCATGAAAACCTTACATTTCCAAGTGACCTGAAGTAGGACTTTCACAAAAAGATGTGTTTGCGTGTCTGTGGTTTAGGCAGCTCTAAGTAGTGTATTCAGTGCTGGAGAGTAACACACTGTACAGAATTTACACAGCGTTTTGAGAGCACAACATGCTTCAAGCTGAAACTGCTACAAGGTGTGTGTAGCATGCAGAAAGAAGGCTTGTCATTTCAAAGAAAGAAGTGGAAACCAAAATGCAGGTAGTGAAATGAGCACACCAGTTTGGAAGATGTGCATGTGGACAGTTTCAAGCAGCAGCTCTTTGTGGACACTTGGAGACAGCGCTGTGAAAAAATTTCGTGCGAAGCGGGATTTGGCCAAAGTTGAAAGACCTTCCAAAACCAACCCTAAAGAACTGAGCCAAACAATGAATGTTGCAACAAGCTCCTGCAGGAAAGGTGCTTGTATGAGACAAGCCCCGAGCAGGTAGCTACATTCTGCACAGTACAAAATGCAAATGAATTCCAGGCTGAAAACTCACTCCAGAAGGATGAAATGCATGTGTTTCTCTCTGAAAGAACACTCTGCCACTAGGCTTTTGCTTGCTCCTTCAAAGTCTTTGTAGAAACATGTGTTTTCACTGCTGGAATACGTTTTGGGATGCATTGTTTCAATCCCTTGCAAGCCTCATGTTGTTTCTTACACAATGTGGAAAAGCAAGGACTATATGTTTCCCAAATCACTTGAAATCCAGGAAAACGCACACTACATCACTCTTGCTCAAACACGATCTTTCTCCTAATGTGTTGAGAACATTCAAGAAACCAGAAAAGAAGGGTATTTTGATGTGAATTTCAGATGGCTATGTACAAAAGGACATTTCTACTGGTTGCAGAGTGCAAAACCATGATTGACCTCATGTTCTCCATGAAAACCTTACATTTCCAAGTGACCTGAAGTAGGACTTTCACAAAAAGATGTGTTTGCGTGTCTGTGGTTTAGGCAGCTCTAAGTAGTGTATTCAGTGCTGGAGAGTAACACACTGTACAGAATTTACACAGCGTTTTGAGAGCACAACATGCTTCAAGCTGAAACTGCTACAAGGTGTGTGTAGCATGCAGAAAGAAGGCTTGTCATTTCAAAGAAAGAGGTGGAAACCAAAATGCAGGTAGTGAAATGAGCACACCAGTTTGGAAGATGTGCATGTGGACAGTTTCAAGCAGCAGCTCTTTGTGGACACTTGGAGACAGCGCTGTGAAAAAATTTCGTACGAAGCGGGATTTGGCCAAAGTTGAAAGACCTTCCAAAACCAACCCTAAAGAACTGAGCCAAACAATGAATGTTGCAACAAGCTCCTGCAGGAAAGGTGCTTGTATGAGACAAGCCCCGAGCAGGTAGCTACATTCTGCACAGTACAAAATGCAAATGAATTCCAGGCTGAAAACTCACTCCAGAAGGATGAAATGCATGTGTTTCTCTCTGAAAGAACACTCTGCCACTAGGCTTTTGCTTGCTCCTTCAAAGTCTTTGTAGAAACATGTGTTTTCACTGCTGGAATACGTTTTGGGATGCATTGTTTCAATCCCTTGCAAGCCTCATGTTGTTTCTTACACAATGTGGAAAAGCAAGGACTATATGTTTCCCAAATCACTTGAAATCCAGGAAAACGCACACTACATCACTCTTGCTCAAACACGATCTTTCTCCTAATGTGTTGAGAACATTCAAGAAACCAGAAAAGAAGGGTATTTTGATGTGAATTTCAGATGGCTATGTACAAAAGGACATTTCTACTGGTTGCAGAGTGCAAAACCATGATTGACCTCATGTTCTCCATGAAAACCTTACATTTCCAAGTGACCTGAAGTAGGACTTTCACAAAAAGATGTGTTTGCGTGTCTGTGGTTTAGGCAGCTCTAAGTAGTGTATTCAGTGCTGGAGAGTAACACACTGTACAGAATTTACACAGCGTTTTGAGAGCACAACATGCTTCAAGCTGAAACTGCTACAAGGTGTGTGTAGCATGCAGAAAGAAGGCTTGTCATTTCAAAGAAAGAAGTGGAAACCAAAATGCAGGTAGTGAAATGAGCACACCAGTTTGGAAGATGTGCATGTGGACAGTTTCAAGCAGCAGCTCTTTGTGGACACTTGGAGACAGCGCTGTGAAAAAATTTCGTACGAAGCGGGATTTGGCCAAAGTTGAAAGACCTTCCAAAACCAACCCTAAAGAACTGAGCCAAACAATGAATGTTGCAACAAGCTCCTGCAGGAAAGGTGCTTGTATGAGACAAGCCCCGAGCAGGTAGCTACATTCTGCACAGTACAAAATGCAAATGAATTCCAGGCTGAAAACTCACTCCAGAAGGATGAAATGCATGTGTTTCTCTCTGAAAGAACACTCTGCCACTAGGCTTTTGCTTGCTCCTTCAAAGTCTTTGTAGAAACATGTGTTTTCACTGCTGGAATACGTTTTGGGATGCATTGTTTCAATCCCTTGCAAGCCTCATGTTGTTTCTTACACAATGTGGAAAAGCAAGGACTATATGTTTCCCAAATCACTTGAAATCCAGGAAAACGCACACTACATCACTCTTGCTCAAACACGATCTTTCTCCTAATGTGTTGAGAACATTCAAGAAACCAGAAAAGAAGGGTATTTTGATGTGAATTTCAGATGGCTATGTACAAAAGGACATTTCTACTGGTTGCAGAGTGCAAAACCATGATTGACCTCATGTTCTCCATGAAAACCTTACATTTCCAAGTGACCTGAAGTAGGACTTTCACAAAAAGATGTGTTTGCGTGTCTGTGGTTTAGGCAGCTCTAAGTAGTGTATTCAGTGCTGGAGAGTAACACACTGTACAGAATTTACACAGCGTTTTGAGAGCACAACATGCTTCAAGCTGAAACTGCTACAAGGTGTGTGTAGCATGCAGAAAGAAGGCTTGTCATTTCAAAGAAAGAAGTGGAAACCAAAATGCAGGTAGTGAAATGAGCACACCAGTTTGGAAGATGTGCATGTGGACAGTTTCAAGCAGCAGCTCTTTGTGGACACTTGGAGACAGCGCTGTGAAAAAATTTCGTACGAAGCGGGATTTGGCCAAAGTTGAAAGACCTTCCAAAACCAACCCTAAAGAACTGAGCCAAACAATGAATGTTGCAACAAGCTCCTGCAGGAAAGGTGCTTCTATGAGACAAGCCCCGAGCAGGTAGCTACATTCTGCACAGTACAAAATGCAAATGAATTCCAGGCTGAAAACTCACTCCAGAAGGATGAAATGCATGTGTTTCTCTCTGAAAGAACACTCTGCCACTAGGCTTTTGCTTGCTCCTTCAAAGTCTTTGTAGAAACATGTGTTTTCACTGCTGGAATACGTTTTGGGATGCATTGTTTCAATCCCTTGCAAGCCTCATGTTGTTTCTTACACAATGTGGAAAAGCAAGGACTATATGTTTCCCAAATCACTTGAAATCCAGGAAAACGCACACTACATCACTCTTGCTCAAACACGATCTTTCTCCTAATGTGTTGAGAACATTCAAGAAACCAGAAAAGAAGGGTATTTTGATGTGAATTTCAGATGGCTATGTACAAAAGGACATTTCTACTGGTTGCAGATTGCAAAACCATGATTGACCTCATGTTCTCCATGAAAACCTTACATTTCCAAGTGACCTGAAGTAGGACTTTCACAAAAAGATGTGTTTGCGTGTCTGTGGTTTAGGCAGCTCTAAGTAGTGTATTCAGTGCTGGAGAGTAACACACTGTACAGAATTTACACAGCGTTTTGAGAGCACAACATGCTTCAAGCTGAAACTGCTACAAGGTGTGTGTAGCATGCAGAAAGAAGGCTTGTCATTTCAAAGAAAGAAGTGGAAACCAAAATGCAGGTAGTGAAATGAGCACACCAGTTTGGAAGATGTGCATGTGGACAGTTTCAAGCAGCAGCTCTTTGTGGACACTTGGAGACAGCGCTGTGAAAAAATTTCGTACGAAGCGGGATTTGGCCAAAGTTGAAAGACCTTCCAAAACCAACCCTAAAGAACTGAGCCAAACAATGAATGTTGCAACAAGCTCCTGCAGGAAAGGTGCTTCTATGAGACAAGCCCCGAGCAGGTAGCTACATTCTGCACAGTACAAAATGCAAATGAATTCCAGGCTGAAAACTCACTCCAGAAGGATGAAATGCATGTGTTTCTCTCTGAAAGAACACTCTGCCACTAGGCTTTTGCTTGCTCCTTCAAAGTCTTTGTAGAAACATGTGTTTTCACTGCTGGAATACGTTTTGGGATGCATTGTTTCAATCCCTTGCAAGCCTCATGTTGTTTCTTACACAATGTGGAAAAGCAAGGACTATATGTTTCCCAAATCACTTGAAATCCAGGAAAACGCACACTACATCACTCTTGCTCAAACACGATCTTTCTCCTAATGTGTTGAGAACATTCAAGAAACCAGAAAAGAAGGGTATTTTGATGTGAATTTCAGATGGCTATGTACAAAAGGACATTTCTACTGGTTGCAGAGTGCAAAACCATGATTGACCTCATGTTCTCCATGAAAACCTTACATTTCCAAGTGACCTGAAGTAGGACTTTCACAAAAAGATGTGTTTGCGTGTCTGTGGTTTAGGCAGCTCTAAGTAGTGTATTCAGTGCTGGAGAGTAACACACTGTACAGAATTTACACAGCGTTTTGAGAGCACAACATGCTTCAAGCTGAAACTGCTACAAGGTGTGTGTAGCATGCAGAAAGAAGGCTTGTCATTTCAAAGAAAGAAGTGGAAACCAAAATGCAGGTAGTGAAATGAGCACACCAGTTTGGAAGATGTGCATGTGGACAGTTTCAAGCAGCAGCTCTTTGTGGACACTTGGAGACAGCGCTGTGAAAAAATTTCGTACGAAGCGGGATTTGGCCAAAGTTGAAAGACCTTCCAAAACCAACCCTAAAGAACTTAGCCAAACAATGAATGTTGCAACAAGATCCTGCAGGAACGGTGCTTCTATGAGACAAGCCCCGAGCAGGTAGCTACATTCTGCACAGTACAAAATGCAAATGAATCCCAGGCTGAAAACTCACTCCAGAAGGATGAAATGCATGTGTTTCTCTCTGAAAGAACACTCTGCCACTAGGCTTTTGCTTGCTCCTTCAAAGTCTTTGTAGAAACATGTCTTTTCACTGCTGGAATACGTTTTGGGATGCATTGTTTCAATCCCTTGCAAGCCTCATGTTGTTTCTTACACAATGTGGAAAAGCAAGGACTATATGTTTCCCAAATCACTTGAAATCCAGGAAAACGCACACTACATCACTCTTGCTCAAACACGATCTTTCTCCTAATGTGTTGAGAACATTCAAGAAACCAGAAAAGAAGGGTATTTTGATGTGAATTTCAGATGGCTATGTACAAAAGGACATTTCTACGGGTTGCAGAGTGCAAAACCATGATTGACCTCATGTTCTCCATGAAAACCTTACATTTCCAAGTGACCTGAAGTAGGACTTTCACAAAAAGATGTGTTTGCGTGTCTGTGGTTTAGGCAGCTCTAAGTAGTGTATTCAGTGCTGGAGAGTAACACACTGTACAGAATTTACACAGCGTTTTGAGAGCACAACATGCTTCAAGCTGAAACTGCTACAAGGTGTGTGTAGCATGCAGAAAGAAGGCTTGTCATTTCAAAGAAAGAAGTGGAAACCAAAATGCAGGTTGTGAAACGAGCACACCAGTATGGGAGATGTGCATGTGGACAGTTTCAAGCAGCAGCTCTTTGTGGACACTTGGAGACAGCACTGTGAAAAAATTTCGTACGAAACGGGATTTGGCTAAAGTTGAAAGACCTTCCAAAACCAACCCTAAAGAACTTAGCCAAACAATGAATGTTGCAACAAGCTCCTGCAGGAAAGGTGCTTCTATGAGACAAGCCCCGAGCAGGTAGCTACATTCTGCACAGTACAAAATGCAAATGAATCCCAGGCTGAAAACTCACTTCAGAAGGATGAAATGCATGTGTTTCTCTCTGAAAGAACACTCTGCCACTAGGCTTTTGCTTGCTCCTTCAAAGTCTTTGTAGAAACATGTGTTTTCACTGCTGGAATACGTTTTCGGATGCATTGTTTCAATCTCTTGCAAGCCTCGTGTTGTTTCTTACACAATGTGGAAAAACAAGGAGTATGTTTCCCAAATCACTTGAAATCCAGGAAAACGCACACTAAATCACTCTGGCTCAAACACGATCTTTCTCCTAATGTGTTGAGAACATTCAAGAAACCAGAAAAGAAGGGTATTTTGATGTGAATTTCAGATGGCTATGTACAAAAGGACATTTCTATTGGTTGCAGAGTGCAAAACCATGATTGACCTCATGTTCTCCATGAAAACCTTACATTTCCAAGTGACCTGAAGTAGGACTTTCACAAAAAGATGTGTTTGCGTGTCTGTGGTTTAGGGAGCTGTAAGTAGTGTATTCAGTGCTGGAGAGTAACACAGCCTACAGAAGTTACACAGCGTTTTGAGAGCACCAACATGCTTCAAGCTGAAACTGCTACAAGGTGTGTGTAGCATGCAGAAAGAAGGCTTGTCATTTCAAAGAAAGAAGTGGAAAGCAAAATGCAGGTAGTGAAACGAGCACACCAGTATGGGAGATCTGCATGTGGACAGTTTCGAGCAGGCGCTCTTTGTGGACACTTGGAGACAGCGCTGTGAAAAAATTTCGTACGAAGCGGGATTTGGCCAAAGTTGAAAGACCTTCCAAAACCAACCCTAAAGAACTTAGCCAAACAATGAATGTTGCAACAAGCTCCTGCAGGAAAGGTGCTTCTATGAGACAAGCCCCGAGCAGGTAGCTACATTCTGCACAGTACAAAATGCAAATGAATTCCAGGCTGAAAACTCACTCCAGAAGGATGAAATGCATGTGTTTCTCTCTGAAAGAACACTCTGCCACTAGGCTTTTGCTTGCTCCTTCAAAGTCTTTGTAGAAACATGTCTTTTCCCTGCTGAAATACGTTTTGGGATGCATTGTTTCAATCTCTTGCAAGCCTCGTGTTGTTTCTTACACAATGTGGAAAAACAAGGAGTATGTTTCCCAAATCACTTGAAATCCAGGAAAACGCACACTACATCACTCTGGCTCAAACACGATCTTTCTCCTAATGTGTTGAGAACATTCAAGAAACCAGAAATGAAGGGTATTTTGATGTGAATTTCAGATGGCTATGTACAAAAGGACATTTCTATTGGTTGCAGAGTGCAAAACCATGATTGACCTCATGTTCTCCATGAAAACCTTACATTTCCAAGTGACCTGAAGTAGGACTTTCACAAAAAGATGTGTTTGCGTGTCTGTGGTTTAGGGAGCTGTAAGTAGTGTATTCAGTGCTGGAGAGTAACACAGCCTACAGAAGTTACACAGCGTTTTGAGAGCACCAACATGCTTCAAGCTGAAACTGCTACAAGGTGTGTGTAGCATCCAGAAAGAAGGCTTGTCATTTCAAAGAAAGAAGTGGAAAGCAAAATGCAGGTAGTGAAACGAGCACACCAGTATGGGAGATCTGCATGTGGACAGTTTCGAGCAGCAGCTCTTTGTGGACACTTGGAGACAGCGCTGTGAAAAAATTTCGTACGAAGCGGGATTTGGCCAAAGTTGAAAGACCTTCCAAAACCAACCCTAAAGAACTTAGCCAAACAATGAATGTTGCAACAAGCTCCTGCAGGAAAGGTGCTTCTATGAGACAAGCCCCGAGCAGGTAGCTACATTCTGCACAGTACAAAATGCAAATGAATTCCAGGCTGAAAACTCACTCCAGAAGGATGAAATGCATGTGTTTCTCTCTGAAAGAACACTCTGCCACTAGGCTTTTGCTTGCTCCTTCAAAGTCTTTGTAGAAACATGTCTTTTCCCTGCTGAAATACGTTTTGGGATGCATTGTTTCAATCTCTTGCAAGCCTCGTGTTGTTTCTTACACAATGTGGAAAAACAAGGAGTATGTTTCCCAAATCACTTGAAATCCAGGAAAACGCACACTACATCACTCTGGCTCAAACACGATCTTTCTCCTAATGTGTTGAGAACATTCAAGAAACCAGAAATGAAGGGTATTTTGATGTGAATTTCAGATGGCTATGTACAAAAGGACATTTCTATTGGTTGCAGAGTGCAAAACCATGATTGACCTCATGTTCTCCATGAAAACCTTACATTTCCAAGTGACCTGAAGTAGGACTTTCACAAAAAGATGTGTTTGCGTGTCTGTGGTGAAAGGAGCTCTAAGTAGTGTATTCAGTGCTGGAGAGTAGCACACCTACAGAAGTTACACAGCGTTTTGAGAGCACCAACATGCTTCAAGCTGAAACTGCTACAAGGTGTGTGTAGCATGCAGAAAGAAGGCTTGTCATTTGAAAGAAAGAAGTGGAATCCAAAATGCAGGTAGTGAAACGAGCACACCAGTATGGGAGATGTGCATGTGGACAGTTTCAAGCAGCAGCTCTTTGTGGACACTTGGAGACAGCGCTGTGAAAAAATTTCGTACGAAGCGGGATTTGGCCAAAGTTGAAAGACCTTCCAAAACCAACCCTAAAGAACTTAGCCAAACAATGAATGTTGCAACAAGCTCCTGCAGGAAAGGTGCTTCTATGAGACAAGCCCCGAGCAGGTAGCTACATTCTGCACAGTACAAAATGCAAATGAATCCCAGGCTGAAAACTCACTCCAGAAGGATGAAATGCATGTGTTTCTCTCTGAAAGAACACTCTGCCACTAGGCTTTTGCTTGCTCCTTCAAAGTCTTTGTAGAAACATGTCTTTTCACTGCTGGAATACGTTTTCGGATGCATTGTTTCAATCTCTTGCAAGCCTCGTGTTGTTTCTTACACAATGTGGAAAAACAAGGAGTATGTTTCCCAAATCACTTGAAATCCAGGAAAACGCACACTACATCACTCTGGCTCAAACACGATCTTTCTCCTAATGTGTTGAGAACATTCAAGAAACCAGAAAAGAAGGGTATTTTGATGTGAATTTCAGATGGCTATGTACAAAAGGACATTTCTATTGGTTGCAGAGTGCAAAACCATGATTGACCTCATGTTCTCCATGAAAACCTTACATTTCCAAGTGACCTGAAGTAGGACTTTCACAAAAAGATGTGTTTGCGTGTTTGTTGTGAAAGGAGTTCTAACTAGTGTATTCAGTGCTGGAGAGTAACACACTCTACAGAATTTACACAGCGTTTTGAGAGCACCAACATGCTTCAAGCTGAAACTGCTATAAGGTGTGTGTAGCATGCAGAAAGAAGGCTTGTCATTTCAAAGAAAGAAGTGGAAACCAAAATGCAGGTAGTGAAACGAGCACACCAGTATGGGAGATGTGCATGTGGACAGTTTCGAGCAGGCGGTCTTTGTGGACACTTGGAGACAGCGCTGTGAAAAAATTTCGTACGAAGCGGGATTTGGCCAAAGTTGAAAGACCTTCCAAAACCAACCCTAAAGAACTTAGCCAAACAATGAATGTTGCAACAAGCTCCTGCAGGAAAGGTGCTTCTATGACACAAGCCCCGAGCAGGTATCTACATTCTGCACAGTACAAAATGCAAATGAATTCCAGGCTGAAAACTCACTCCAGAAGGATGAAATGCATGTGTTTCTCTCTGAAAGAACACTCTGCCACTAGGCTTTTGCTTGCTCCTTCAAAGTCTTTGTAGAAACATGTGTTTTCACTGCTGGAATACGTTTTGGGATGCATTGTTTCAATCTCTTGCAAGCCTCGTGTTGTTTCTTACACAATGTGGAAAAGCAAGGACTATATGTTTCCCAAATCACTTGAAATCCAGGAAAACGCACACTACATCACTCTTGCTCAAACACGATCTTTCTCCTAATGTGTTCAGAACATTCAAGAAACCAGAAAAGAAGGGTATTTTGATGTGAATTTCAGATGGCTATGTACAAAAGGACATTTCTACTGGTTGCAGAGTGCAAAACCATGATTGACCTCATGTTCTCCATGAAAACCTTACATTTCCAAGTGACCTGAAGTAGGACTTTCACAAAAAGATGTGTTTGCGTGTCTGTGGTTTAGGCAGCTCTAAGTAGTGTATTCAGTGCTGGAGAGTAACACACTGTACAGAATTTACACAGCGTTTTGAGAGCACAACATGCTTCAAGCTGAAACTGCTACAAGGTGTGTGTAGCATGCAGAAAGAAGGCTTGTCATTTCAAAGAAAGAAGTGGAAACCAAAATGCAGGTAGTGAAATGAGCACACCAGTTTGGAAGATGTGCATGTGGACAGTTTCAAGCAGCAGCTCTTTGTGGACACTTGGAGACAGCGCTGTGAAAAAATTTCGTGCGAAGCGGGATTTGGCCAAAGTTGAAAGACCTTCCAAAACCAACCCTAAAGAACTGAGCCAAACAATGAATGTTGCAACAAGCTCCTGCAGGAAAGGTGCTTGTATGAGACAAGCCCCGAGCAGGTAGCTACATTCTGCACAGTACAAAATGCAAATGAATTCCAGGCTGAAAACTCACTCCAGAAGGATGAAATGCATGTGTTTCTCTCTGAAAGAACACTCTGCCACTAGGCTTTTGCTTGCTCCTTCAAAGTCTTTGTAGAAACATGTGTTTTCACTGCTGGAATACGTTTTGGGATGCATTGTTTCAATCCCTTGCAAGCCTCATGTTGTTTCTTACACAATGTGGAAAAGCAAGGACTATATGTTTCCCAAATCACTTGAAATCCAGGAAAACGCACACTACATCACTCTTGCTCAAACACGATCTTTCTCCTAATGTGTTGAGAACATTCAAGAAACCAGAAAAGAAGGGTATTTTGATGTGAATTTCAGATGGCTATGTACAAAAGGACATTTCTACTGGTTGCAGAGTGCAAAACCATGATTGACCTCATGTTCTCCATGAAAACCTTACATTTCCAAGTGACCTGAAGTAGGACTTTCACAAAAAGATGTGTTTGCGTGTCTGTGGTTTAGGCAGCTCTAAGTAGTGTATTCAGTGCTGGAGAGTAACACACTGTACAGAATTTACACAGCGTTTTGAGAGCACAACATGCTTCAAGCTGAAACTGCTACAAGGTGTGTGTAGCATGCAGAAAGAAGGCTTGTCATTTCAAAGAAAGAAGTGGAAACCAAAATGCAGGTAGTGAAATGAGCACACCAGTTTGGAAGATGTGCATGTGGACAGTTTCAAGCAGCAGCTCTTTGTGGACACTTGGAGACAGCGCTGTGAAAAAATTTCGTACGAAGCGGGATTTGGCCAAAGTTGAAAGACCTTCCAAAACCAACCCTAAAGAACTTAGCCAAACAATGAATGTTGCAACAAGATCCTGCAGGAACGGTGCTTCTATGAGACAAGCCCCGAGCAGGTAGCTACATTCTGCACAGTACAAAATGCAAATGAATCCCAGGCTGAAAACTCACTCCAGAAGGATGAAATGCATGTGTTTCTCTCTGAAAGAACACTCTGCCACTAGGCTTTTGCTTGCTCCTTCAAAGTCTTTGTAGAAACATGTCTTTTCACTGCTGGAATACGTTTTGGGATGCATTGTTTCAATCTCTTGCAAGCCTCGTGTTGTTTCTTACACAATGTGGAAAAACAAGGAGTATGTTTCCCAAATCACTTGAAATCCAGGAAAACGCACACTACATTACTCTGGCTCAAACACGATCTTTCTCCTAATGTGTTGAGAACATTCAAGAAACCAGAAAAGAAGGGTATTTTGATGTGAATATCAGATGGCTATGTACAAAAGGACATTTCTATTGGTTGCAGAGTGCAAAACCATGATTGACCTCATGTTCTCCATGAAAACCTTACATTTCCAAGTGACCTGAAGTAGGACTTTCACAAAAAGATGTGTTTGCGTGTTTGTTGTGAAAGGAGTTCTAACTAGTGTATTCAGTGCTGGAGAGTAACACACTCTACAGAATTTACACAGCGTTTTGAGAGCACCAACATGCTTCAAGCTGAAACTGCTACAAGGTGTGTGTAGCATGCAGAAAGAAGGCTTGTCATTTCAAAGAAAGAAGTGGAAACCAAAATGCAGGTTGTGAAACGAGCACAACAGTATGGGAGATGTGCATGCGGACAGTTTCAAGCAGCAGCTCTTTGTGGACACTTGGAGACAGCGCTGTGAAAAAATTTCGTACGAAGCGGGATTTGGCCAAAGTTGAAAGACCTTCTAAAACCAACCCTAAAGAACTTAGCCAAACAATGAATGTTGCAACAAGCTCCTGCAGGAAAGGTGCTTCTATGAGACAAGCCCCGAGCAGGTAGCTACATTCTGCACAGTACAAAATGCAAATGAATCCCAGGCTGAAAACTCACTCCAGAAGGATGAAATGCATGTGTTTCTCTCTGAAAGAACACTCTGCCACTAGGCTTTTGCTTGCTCCTTCAAAGTCTTTGTAGAAACATGTGTTTTCACTGCTGGAATACGTTTTGGGATGCATTGTTTCAATCTCTTGCAAGCCTCGTGTTGTTTCTTACACAATGTGGAAAAACAAGGAGTATGTTTCCCAATTCATTTGAAATCCAGGAAAACGCACACTACATCACTCTTGCTCAAACACTATCTTTCTCCTAATGTGTTGAGAACATTCAAGAAACCAGAAATGAAGGGTATTTTGATGTGAATTTCACATGGCTATGTACAAAAGGACATTTCTATTGGTTGCAGAGTGCAAAACCATGATTGACCTCATGTCCTCCATGAAAACCTTACATTAACAAATGACCTGCAGTAGGACTTTCACAAAAAGATGTGTTTGCGTGTCTGTGGTTTAGGCAGCTCTAAGTAGTGTATTCAGTGCTGGAGAGTAACACACTGTACAGAATTTACACAGCGTTTTGAGAGCACAACATGCTTCAAGCTGAAACTGCTACAAGGTGTGTGTAGCATGCAGAAAGAAGGCTTGTCATTTCAAAGAAAGAAGTGGAAACCAAAATGCAGGTAGTGAAATGAGCACACCAGTTTGGAAGATGTGCATGTGGACAGTTTCGAGCAGCAGCTCTTTGTGGACACTTGGAGACAGCGCTGTGAAAAAATTTCGTACGAAGCGGGATTTGGCCAAAGTTGAAAGACCTTCCAAAACCAACCCTAAAGAACTTAGCCAAACAATGAATGTTGCAACAAGATCCTGCAGGAACGGTGCTTCTATGAGACAAGCCCCGAGCAGGTAGCTACATTCTGCACAGTACAAAATGCAAATGAATCCCAGGCTGAAAACTCACTCCAGAAGGATGAAATGCATGTGTTTCTCTCTGAAAGAACACTCTGCCACTAGGCTTTTGCTTGCTCCTTCAAAGTCTTTGTAGAAACATGTCTTTTCACTGCTGGAATACGTTTTGGGATGCATTGTTTCAATCTCTTGCAAGCCTCGTGTTGTTTCTTACACAATGTGGAAAAACAAGGAGTATGTTTCCCAAATCACTTGAAATCCAGGAAAACGCACACTACATTACTCTGGCTCAAACACGATCTTTCTCCTAATGTGTTGAGAACATTCAAGAAACCAGAAAAGAAGGGTATTTTGATGTGAATATCAGATGGCTATGTACAAAAGGACATTTCTATTGGTTGCAGAGTGCAAAACCATGATTGACCTCATGTTCTCCATGAAAACCTTACATTTCCAAGTGACCTGAAGTAGGACTTTCACAAAAAGATGTGTTTGCGTGTTTGTTGTGAAAGGAGTTCTAACTAGTGTATTCAGTGCTGGAGAGTAACACACTCTACAGAATTTACACAGCGTTTTGAGAGCACCAACATGCTTCAAGCTGAAACTGCTACAAGGTGTGTGTAGCATGCAGAAAGAAGGCTTGTCATTTCAAAGAAAGAAGTGGAAACCAAAATGCAGGTTGTGAAACGAGCACAACAGTATGGGAGATGTGCATGCGGACAGTTTCAAGCAGCAGCTCTTTGTGGACACTTGGAGACAGCGCTGTGAAAAAATTTCGTACGAAGCGGGATTTGGCCAAAGTTGAAAGACCTTCTAAAACCAACCCTAAAGAACTTAGCCAAACAATGAATGTTGCAACAAGCTCCTGCAGGAAAGGTGCTTCTATGAGACAAGCCCCGAGCAGGTAGCTACATTCTGCACAGTACAAAATGCAAATGAATCCCAGGCTGAAAACTCACTCCAGAAGGATGAAATGCATGTGTTTCTCTCTGAAAGAACACTCTGCCACTAGGCTTTTGCTTGCTCCTTCAAAGTCTTTGTAGAAACATGTGTTTTCACTGCTGGAATACGTTTTGGGATGCATTGTTTCAATCTCTTGCAAGCCTCGTGTTGTTTCTTACACAATGTGGAAAAACAAGGAGTATGTTTCCCAATTCATTTGAAATCCAGGAAAACGCACACTACATCACTCTTGCTCAAACACGATCTTTCTCCTAATTTGTTGAGAACATTCAAGAAACCAGAAATGAAGGGTATTTTGATGTGAATTTCACATGGCTATGTACAAAAGGACATTTCTATTGGTTGCAGAGTGCAAAACCATGATTGACCTCATGTCCTCCATGAAAACCTTACATTAACAAATGACCTGAAGTAGGACTTTCACAAAAAGATGTGTTTGCGTGTCTGTGGTTTAGGCAGCTCTAAGTAGTGTATTCAGTGCTGGAGAGTAACACACTGTACAGAATTTACACAGCGTTTTGAGAGCACAACATGCTTCAAGCTGAAACTGCTACAAGGTGTGTGTAGCATGCAGAAAGAAGGCTTGTCATTTCAAAGAAAGAAGTGGAAACCAAAATGCAGGTAGTGAAATGAGCACACCAGTTTGGAAGATGTGCATGTGGACAGTTTCAAGCAGCAGCTCTTTGTGGACACTTGGAGACAGCGCTGTGAAAAAATTTCGTACGAAGCGGGATTTGGCCAAAGTTGAAAGACCTTCCAAAACCAACCCTAAAGAACTGAGCCAAACAATGAATGTTGCAACAAGCTCCTGCAGGAAAGGTGCTTCTATGAGACAAGCCCCGAGCAGGTAGCTACATTCTGCACAGTACAAAATGCAAATGAATTCCAGGCTGAAAACTCACTCCAGAAGGATGAAATGCATGTGTTTCTCTCTGAAAGAACACTCTGCCACTAGGCTTTTGCTTGCTCCTTCAAAGTCTTTGTAGAAACATGTGTTTTCACTGCTGGAATACGTTTTGGGATGCATTGTTTCAATCCCTTGCAAGCCTCATGTTGTTTCTTACACAATGTGGAAAAGCAAGGACTATATGTTTCCCAAATCACTTGAAATCCAGGAAAACGCACACTACATCACTCTTGCTCAAACACGATCTTTCTCCTAATGTGTTGAGAACATTCAAGAAACCAGAAAAGAAGGGTATTTTGATGTGAATTTCAGATGGCTATGTACAAAAGGACATTTCTACTGGTTGCAGAGTGCAAAACCATGATTGACCTCATGTTCTCCATGAAAACCTTACATTTCCAAGTGACCTGAAGTAGGACTTTCACAAAAAGATGTGTTTGCGTGTCTGTGGTTTAGGCAGCTCTAAGTAGTGTATTCAGTGCTGGAGAGTAACACACTGTACAGAATTTACACAGCGTTTTGAGAGCACAACATGCTTCAAGCTGAAACTGCTACAAGGTGTGTGTAGCATGCAGAAAGAAGGCTTGTCATTTCAAAGAAAGAAGTGGAAACCAAAATGCAGGTAGTGAAATGAGCACACCAGTTTGGAAGATGTGCATGTGGACAGTTTCAAGCAGCAGCTCTTTGTGGACACTTGGAGACAGCGCTGTGAAAAAATTTCGTACGAAGCGGGATTTGGCCAAAGTTGAAAGACCTTCCAAAACCAACCCTAAAGAACTTAGCCAAACAATGAATGTTGCAACAAGATCCTGCAGGAACGGTGCTTCTATGAGACAAGCCCCGAGCAGGTAGCTACATTCTGCACAGTACAAAATGCAAATGAATCCCAGGCTGAAAACTCACTCCAGAAGGATGAAATGCATGTGTTTCTCTCTGAAAGAACACTCTGCCACTAGGCTTTTGCTTGCTCCTTCAAAGTCTTTGTAGAAACATGTCTTTTCACTGCTGGAATACGTTTTGGGATGCATTGTTTCAATCCCTTGCAAGCCTCATGTTGTTTCTTACACAATGTGGAAAAACAAGGAGTATGTTTCCCAAATCACTTGAAATCCAGGAAAACGCACACTACATTACTCTGGCTCAAACACGATCTTTCTCCTAATGTGTTGAGAACATTCAAGAAACCAGAAAAGAAGGGTATTTTGATGTGAATATCAGATGGCTATGTACAAAAGGACATTTCTATTGGTTGCAGAGTGCAAAACCATGATTGACCTCATGTTCTCCATGAAAACCTTACATTTCCAAGTGACCTGAAGTAGGACTTTCACAAAAAGATGTGTTTGCGTGTTTGTTGTGAAAGGAGTTCTAACTAGTGTATTCAGTGCTGGAGAGTAACACACTCTACAGAATTTACACAGCGTTTTGAGAGCACCAACATGCTTCAAGCTGAAACTGCTACAAGGTGTGTGTAGCATGCAGAAAGAAGGCTTGTCATTTCAAAGAAAGAAGTGGAAACCAAAATGCAGGTTGTGAAACGAGCACACCAGTATGGGAGATGTGCATGTGGACAGTTTCAAGCAGCAGCTCTTTGTGGACACTTGGAGACAGCACTGTGAAAAAATTTCGTACGAAACGGGATTTGGCCAAAGTTGAAAGACCTTCCAAAACCAACCCTAAAGAACTTAGCCAAACAATGAATGTTGCAACAAGCTCCTGCAGGAAAGGTGCTTCTATGAGACAAGCCCCGAGCAGGTAGCTACATTCTGCACAGTACAAAATGCAAATGAATCCCAGGCTGAAAACTCACTCCAGAAGGATGAAATGCATGTGTTTCTCTCTGAAAGAACACTCTGCCACTAGGCTTTTGCTTGCTCCTTCAAAGTCTTTGTAGAAACATGTGTTTTCACTGCTGGAATACGTTTTCGGATGCATTGTTTCAATCTCTTGCAAGCCTCGTGTTGTTTCTTACACAATGTGGAAAAACAAGGAGTATGTTTCCCAAATCACTTGAAATCCAGGAAAACGCACACTAAATCACTCTGGCTCAAACACGATCTTTCTCCTAATGTGTTGAGAACATTCAAGAAACCAGAAAAGAAGGGTATTTTGATGTGAATTTCAGATGGCTATGTACAAAAGGACATTTCTATTGGTTGCAGAGTGCAAAACCATGATTGACCTCATGTTCTCCATGAAAACCTTACATTTCCAAGTGACCTGAAGTAGGACTTTCACAAAAAGATGTGTTTGCGTGTCTGTGGTTTAGGGAGCTGTAAGTAGTGTATTCAGTGCTGGAGAGTAACACAGCCTACAGAAGTTACACAGCGTTTTGAGAGCACCAACATGCTTCAAGCTGAAACTGCTACAAGGTGTGTGTAGCATGCAGAAAGAAGGCTTGTCATTTCAAAGAAAGAAGTGGAAAGCAAAATGCAGGTAGTGAAACGAGCACACCAGTATGGGAGATCTGCATGTGGACAGTTTCGAGCAGGCGCTCTTTGTGGACACTTGGAGACAGCGCTGTGAAAAAATTTCGTACGAAGCGGGATTTGGCCAAAGTTGAAAGACCTTCCAAAACCAACCCTAAAGAACTTAGCCAAACAATGAATGTTGCAACAAGCTCCTGCAGGAAAGGTGCTTCTATGAGACAAGCCCCGAGCAGGTAGCTACATTCTGCACAGTACAAAATGCAAATGAATTCCAGGCTGAAAACTCACTCCAGAAGGATGAAATGCATGTGTTTCTCTCTGAAAGAACACTCTGCCACTAGGCTTTTGCTTGCTCCTTCAAAGTCTTTGTAGAAACATGTCTTTTCCCTGCTGAAATACGTTTTGGGATGCATTGTTTCAATCTCTTGCAAGCCTCGTGTTGTTTCTTACACAATGTGGAAAAACAAGGAGTATGTTTCCCAAATCACTTGAAATCCAGGAAAACGCACACTACATCACTCTGGCTCAAACACGATCTTTCTCCTAATGTGTTGAGAACATTCAAGAAACCAGAAATGAAGGGTATTTTGATGTGAATTTCAGATGGCTATGTACAAAAGGACATTTCTATTGGTTGCAGAGTGCAAAACCATGATTGACCTCATGTTCTCCATGAAAACCTTACATTTCCAAGTGACCTGAAGTAGGACTTTCACAAAAAGATGTGTTTGCGTGTCTGTGGTTTAGGGAGCTGTAAGTAGTGTATTCAGTGCTGGAGAGTAACACAGCCTACAGAAGTTACACAGCGTTTTGAGAGCACCAACATGCTTCAAGCTGAAACTGCTACAAGGTGTGTGTAGCATCCAGAAAGAAGGCTTGTCATTTCAAAGAAAGAAGTGGAAAGCAAAATGCAGGTAGTGAAACGAGCACACCAGTATGGGAGATCTGCATGTGGACAGTTTCGAGCAGCAGCTCTTTGTGGACACTTGGAGACAGCGCTGTGAAAAAATTTCGTACGAAGCGGGATTTGGCCAAAGTTGAAAGACCTTCCAAAACCAACCCTAAAGAACTTAGCCAAACAATGAATGTTGCAACAAGCTCCTGCAGGAAAGGTGCTTCTATGAGACAAGCCCCGAGCAGGTAGCTACATTCTGCACAGTACAAAATGCAAATGAATTCCAGGCTGAAAACTCACTCCAGAAGGATGAAATGCATGTGTTTCTCTCTGAAAGAACACTCTGCCACTAGGCTTTTGCTTGCTCCTTCAAAGTCTTTGTAGAAACATGTCTTTTCCCTGCTGAAATACGTTTTGGGATGCATTGTTTCAATCTCTTGCAAGCCTCGTGTTGTTTCTTACACAATGTGGAAAAACAAGGAGTATGTTTCCCAAATCACTTGAAATCCAGGAAAACGCACACTACATCACTCTGGCTCAAACACGATCTTTCTCCTAATGTGTTGAGAACATTCAAGAAACCAGAAATGAAGGGTATTTTGATGTGAATTTCAGATGGCTATGTACAAAAGGACATTTCTATTGGTTGCAGAGTGCAAAACCATGATTGACCTCATGTTCTCCATGAAAACCTTACATTTCCAAGTGACCTGAAGTAGGACTTTCACAAAAAGATGTGTTTGCGTGTCTGTGGTGAAAGGAGCTCTAAGTAGTGTATTCAGTGCTGGAGAGTAGCACACCTACAGAAGTTACACAGCGTTTTGAGAGCACCAACATGCTTCAAGCTGAAACTGCTACAAGGTGTGTGTAGCATGCAGAAAGAAGGCTTGTCATTTGAAAGAAAGATGTGGAATCCAAAATGCAGGTAGTGAAACGAGCACACCAGTATGGGAGATGTGCATGTGGACAGTTTCAAGCAGCAGCTCTTTGTGGACACTTGGAGACAGCGCTGTGAAAAAATTTCGTACGAAGCGGGATTTGGCCAAAGTTGAAAGACCTTCCAAAACCAACCCTAAAGAACTTAGCCAAACAATGAATGTTGCAACAAGCTCCTGCAGGAAAGGTGCTTCTATGAGACAAGCCCCGAGCAGGTAGCTACATTCTGCACAGTACAAAATGCAAATGAATCCCAGGCTGAAAACTCACTCCAGAAGGATGAAATGCATGTGTTTCTCTCTGAAAGAACACTCTGCCACTAGGCTTTTGCTTGCTCCTTCAAAGTCTTTGTAGAAACATGTCTTTTCACTGCTGGAATACGTTTTCGGATGCATTGTTTCAATCTCTTGCAAGCCTCGTGTTGTTTCTTACACAATGTGGAAAAACAAGGAGTATGTTTCCCAAATCACTTGAAATCCAGGAAAACGCACACTACATCACTCTGGCTCAAACACGATCTTTCTCCTAATGTGTTGAGAACATTCAAGAAACCAGAAAAGAAGGGTATTTTGATGTGAATTTCAGATGGCTATGTACAAAAGGACATTTCTATTGGTTGCAGAGTGCAAAACCATGATTGACCTCATGTTCTCCATGAAAACCTTACATTTCCAAGTGACCTGAAGTAGGACTTTCACAAAAAGATGTGTTTGCGTGTTTGTTGTGAAAGGAGTTCTAACTAGTGTATTCAGTGCTGGAGAGTAACACACTCTACAGAATTTACACAGCGTTTTGAGAGCACCAACATGCTTCAAGCTGAAACTGCTATAAGGTGTGTGTAGCATGCAGAAAGAAGGCTTGTCATTTCAAAGAAAGAAGTGGAAACCAAAATGCAGGTAGTGAAACGAGCACACCAGTATGGGAGATGTGCATGTGGACAGTTTCGAGCAGGCGGTCTTTGTGGACACTTGGAGACAGCGCTGTGAAAAAATTTCGTACGAAGCGGGATTTGGCCAAAGTTGAAAGACCTTCCAAAACCAACCCTAAAGAACTTAGCCAAACAATGAATGTTGCAACAAGCTCCTGCAGGAAAGGTGCTTCTATGACACAAGCCCCGAGCAGGTATCTACATTCTGCACAGTACAAAATGCAAATGAATTCCAGGCTGAAAACTCACTCCAGAAGGATGAAATGCATGTGTTTCTCTCTGAAAGAACACTCTGCCACTAGGCTTTTGCTTGCTCCTTCAAAGTCTTTGTAGAAACATGTGTTTTCACTGCTGGAATACGTTTTGGGATGCATTGTTTCAATCTCTTGCAAGCCTCGTGTTGTTTCTTACACAATGTGGAAAAGCAAGGACTATATGTTTCCCAAATCACTTGAAATCCAGGAAAACGCACACTACATCACTCTTGCTCAAACACGATCTTTCTCCTAATGTGTTCAGAACATTCAAGAAACCAGAAAAGAAGGGTATTTTGATGTGAATTTCAGATGGCTATGTACAAAAGGACATTTCTACTGGTTGCAGAGTGCAAAACCATGATTGACCTCATGTTCTCCATGAAAACCTTACATTTCCAAGTGACCTGAAGTAGGACTTTCACAAAAAGATGTGTTTGCGTGTCTGTGGTTTAGGCAGCTCTAAGTAGTGTATTCAGTGCTGGAGAGTAACACACTGTACAGAATTTACACAGCGTTTTGAGAGCACAACATGCTTCAAGCTGAAACTGCTACAAGGTGTGTGTAGCATGCAGAAAGAAGGCTTGTCATTTCAAAGAAAGAAGTGGAAACCAAAATGCAGGTAGTGAAATGAGCACACCAGTTTGGAAGATGTGCATGTGGACAGTTTCAAGCAGCAGCTCTTTGTGGACACTTGGAGACAGCGCTGTGAAAAAATTTCGTGCGAAGCGGGATTTGGCCAAAGTTGAAAGACCTTCCAAAACCAACCCTAAAGAACTGAGCCAAACAATGAATGTTGCAACAAGCTCCTGCAGGAAAGGTGCTTCTATGAGACAAGCCCCGAGCAGGTAGCTACATTCTGCACAGTACAAAATGCAAATGAATTCCAGGCTGAAAACTCACTCCAGAAGGATGAAATGCATGTGTTTCTCTCTGAAAGAACACTCTGCCACTAGGCTTTTGCTTGCTCCTTCAAAGTCTTTGTAGAAACATGTGTTTTCACTGCTGGAATACGTTTTGGGATGCATTGTTTCAATCCCTTGCAAGCCTCATGTTGTTTCTTACACAATGTGGAAAAGCAAGGACTATATGTTTCCCAAATCACTTGAAATCCAGGAAAACGCACACTACATCACTCTTGCTCAAACACGATCTTTCTCCTAATGTGTTGAGAACATTCAAGAAACCAGAAAAGAAGGGTATTTTGATGTGAATTTCAGATGGCTATGTACAAAAGGACATTTCTACTGGTTGCAGAGTGCAAAACCATGATTGACCTCATGTTCTCCATGAAAACCTTACATTTCCAAGTGACCTGAAGTAGGACTTTCACAAAAAGATGTGTTTGCGTGTCTGTGGTTTAGGCAGCTCTAAGTAGTGTATTCAGTGCTGGAGAGTAACACACTGTACAGAATTTACACAGCGTTTTGAGAGCACAACATGCTTCAAGCTGAAACTGCTACAAGGTGTGTGTAGCATGCAGAAAGAAGGCTTGTCATTTCAAAGAAAGAAGTGGAAACCAAAATGCAGGTAGTGAAATGAGCACACCAGTTTGGAAGATGTGCATGTGGACAGTTTCAAGCAGCAGCTCTTTGTGGACACTTGGAGACAGCGCTGTGAAAAAATTTCGTACGAAGCGGGATTTGGCCAAAGTTGAAAGACCTTCCAAAACCAACCCTAAAGAACTTAGCCAAACAATGAATGTTGCAACAAGATCCTGCAGGAACGGTGCTTCTATGAGACAAGCCCCGAGCAGGTAGCTACATTCTGCACAGTACAAAATGCAAATGAATCCCAGGCTGAAAACTCACTCCAGAAGGATGAAATGCATGTGTTTCTCTCTGAAAGAACACTCTGCCACTAGGCTTTTGCTTGCTCCTTCAAAGTCTTTGTAGAAACATGTCTTTTCACTGCTGGAATACGTTTTGGGATGCATTGTTTCAATCTCTTGCAAGCCTCGTGTTGTTTCTTACACAATGTGGAAAAACAAGGAGTATGTTTCCCAAATCACTTGAAATCCAGGAAAACGCACACTACATTACTCTGGCTCAAACACGATCTTTCTCCTAATGTGTTGAGAACATTCAAGAAACCAGAAAAGAAGGGTATTTTGATGTGAATATCAGATGGCTATGTACAAAAGGACATTTCTATTGGTTGCAGAGTGCAAAACCATGATTGACCTCATGTTCTCCATGAAAACCTTACATTTCCAAGTGACCTGAAGTAGGACTTTCACAAAAAGATGTGTTTGCGTGTTTGTTGTGAAAGGAGTTCTAACTAGTGTATTCAGTGCTGGAGAGTAACACACTCTACAGAATTTACACAGCGTTTTGAGAGCACCAACATGCTTCAAGCTGAAACTGCTACAAGGTGTGTGTAGCATGCAGAAAGAAGGCTTGTCATTTCAAAGAAAGAAGTGGAAACCAAAATGCAGGTTGTGAAACGAGCACAACAGTATGGGAGATGTGCATGCGGACAGTTTCAAGCAGCAGCTCTTTGTGGACACTTGGAGACAGCGCTGTGAAAAAATTTCGTACGAAGCGGGATTTGGCCAAAGTTGAAAGACCTTCTAAAACCAACCCTAAAGAACTTAGCCAAACAATGAATGTTGCAACAAGCTCCTGCAGGAAAGGTGCTTCTATGAGACAAGCCCCGAGCAGGTAGCTACATTCTGCACAGTACAAAATGCAAATGAATCCCAGGCTGAAAACTCACTCCAGAAGGATGAAATGCATGTGTTTCTCTCTGAAAGAACACTCTGCCACTAGGCTTTTGCTTGCTCCTTCAAAGTCTTTGTAGAAACATGTGTTTTCACTGCTGGAATACGTTTTGGGATGCATTGTTTCAATCTCTTGCAAGCCTCGTGTTGTTTCTTACACAATGTGGAAAAACAAGGAGTATGTTTCCCAATTCATTTGAAATCCAGGAAAACGCACACTACATCACTCTTGCTCAAACACTATCTTTCTCCTAATGTGTTGAGAACATTCAAGAAACCAGAAATGAAGGGTATTTTGATGTGAATTTCACATGGCTATGTACAAAAGGACATTTCTATTGGTTGCAGAGTGCAAAACCATGATTGACCTCATGTCCTCCATGAAAACCTTACATTAACAAATGACCTGAAGTAGGACTTTCACAAAAAGATGTGTTTGCGTGTCTGTGGTTTAGGCAGCTCTAAGTAGTGTATTCAGTGCTGGAGAGTAACACACTGTACAGAATTTACACAGCGTTTTGAGAGCACAACATGCTTCAAGCTGAAACTGCTACAAGGTGTGTGTAGCATGCAGAAAGAAGGCTTGTCATTTCAAAGAAAGAAGTGGAAACCAAAATGCAGGTAGTGAAATGAGCACACCAGTTTGGAAGATGTGCATGTGGACAGTTTCGAGCAGCAGCTCTTTGTGGACACTTGGAGACAGCGCTGTGAAAAAATTTCGTACGAAGCGGGATTTGGCCAAAGTTGAAAGACCTTCCAAAACCAACCCTAAAGAACTTAGCCAAACAATGAATGTTGCAACAAGATCCTGCAGGAACGGTGCTTCTATGAGACAAGCCCCGAGCAGGTAGCTACATTCTGCACAGTACAAAATGCAAATGAATCCCAGGCTGAAAACTCACTCCAGAAGGATGAAATGCATGTGTTTCTCTCTGAAAGAACACTCTGCCACTAGGCTTTTGCTTGCTCCTTCAAAGTCTTTGTAGAAACATGTCTTTTCACTGCTGGAATACGTTTTGGGATGCATTGTTTCAATCTCTTGCAAGCCTCGTGTTGTTTCTTACACAATGTGGAAAAACAAGGAGTATGTTTCCCAAATCACTTGAAATCCAGGAAAACGCACACTACATTACTCTGGCTCAAACACGATCTTTCTCCTAATGTGTTGAGAACATTCAAGAAACCAGAAAAGAAGGGTATTTTGATGTGAATATCAGATGGCTATGTACAAAAGGACATTTCTATTGGTTGCAGAGTGCAAAACCATGATTGACCTCATGTTCTCCATGAAAACCTTACATTTCCAAGTGACCTGAAGTAGGACTTTCACAAAAAGATGTGTTTGCGTGTTTGTTGTGAAAGGAGTTCTAACTAGTGTATTCAGTGCTGGAGAGTAACACACTCTACAGAATTTACACAGCGTTTTGAGAGCACCAACATGCTTCAAGCTGAAACTGCTACAAGGTGTGTGTAGCATGCAGAAAGAAGGCTTGTCATTTCAAAGAAAGAAGTGGAAACCAAAATGCAGGTTGTGAAACGAGCACAACAGTATGGGAGATGTGCATGCGGACAGTTTCAAGCAGCAGCTCTTTGTGGACACTTGGAGACAGCGCTGTGAAAAAATTTCGTACGAAGCGGGATTTGGCCAAAGTTGAAAGACCTTCTAAAACCAACCCTAAAGAACTTAGCCAAACAATGAATGTTGCAACAAGCTCCTGCAGGAAAGGTGCTTCTATGAGACAAGCCCCGAGCAGGTAGCTACATTCTGCACAGTACAAAATGCAAATGAATCCCAGGCTGAAAACTCACTCCAGAAGGATGAAATGCATGTGTTTCTCTCTGAAAGAACACTCTGCCACTAGGCTTTTGCTTGCTCCTTCAAAGTCTTTGTAGAAACATGTGTTTTCACTGCTGGAATACGTTTTGGGATGCATTGTTTCAATCTCTTGCAAGCCTCGTGTTGTTTCTTACACAATGTGGAAAAACAAGGAGTATGTTTCCCAATTCATTTGAAATCCAGGAAAACGCACACTACATCACTCTTGCTCAAACACGATCTTTCTCCTAATTTGTTGAGAACATTCAAGAAACCAGAAATGAAGGGTATTTTGATGTGAATTT
This sequence comes from Miniopterus natalensis, assembly GCF_054644295.1. Taxonomy (NCBI): domain Eukaryota; kingdom Metazoa; phylum Chordata; class Mammalia; order Chiroptera; family Miniopteridae; genus Miniopterus; species Miniopterus natalensis. The sequence continues at coordinate 137,620 of NW_028269989.1, read as the reverse complement.
CACATGGCTATGTACAAAAGGACATTTCTATTGGTTGCAGAGTGCAAAACCATGATTGACCTCATGTCCTCCATGAAAACCTTACATTAACAAATGACCTGAAGTAGGACTTTCACAAAAAGATGTGTTTGCGTGTCTGTGGTGAAAGGAGCTCTAAGTAGTGTATTCAGTGCTGGAGAGTAGCACACCTACAGAAGTTACACAGCGTTTTGAGAGCACCAACATGCTTCAAGCTGAAACTGCTACAAGGTGTGTGTAGCATGCAGAAAGAAGGCTTGTCATTTCAAAGAAAGAAGTGGAATCCAAAATGCAGGTAGTGAAACGAGCACACCAGTATGGGAGATGTGCATGTGGACAGTTTCGAGCAGCAGCTCTTTGTGGACACTTGGAGACAGCGCTGTGAAAAAATTTCGTACGAAGCGGGATTTTGCCAAAGTTGAAAGACCTTCCAAAACCAACCCTAAAGAACTTAGCCAAACATGAATGTTGCAACAAGCTCCTGCAGGAAAGGTGCTTCTATGAGACAAGCCCCGAGCAGGTAGCTACATTCTGCACAGTACAAAATGCAAATGAATCCCAGGCTGAAAACTCACTCCAGAAGGATGAAATGCATGTGTTTCTCTCTGAAAGAACACTCTGCCACTAGGCTTTTGCTTGCTCCTTCAAAGTCTTTGTAGAAACATGTGTTTTCACTGCTGGAATACGTTTTCGGATGCATTGTTTCAATCTCTTGCAAGCCTCGTGTTGTTTCTTACACAATGTGGAAAAACAAGGAGTATGTTTCCCAAATCACTTGAAATCCAGGAAAACGCACACTACATCACTCTGGCTCAAACACGATCTTTCTCCTAATGTGTTGAGAACATTCAAGAAACCAGAAAAGAAGGGTATTTTGATGTGAATTTCAGATGGCTATGTACAAAAGGACATTTCTATTGGTTGCAGAGTGCAAAACCATGATTGACCTCATGTTCTCCATGAAAACCTTACATTTCCAAGTGACCTGAAGTAGGACTTTCACAAAAAGATGTGTTTGCGTGTCTGTGGTTTAGGGAGCTGTAAGTAGTGTATTCAGTGCTGGAGAGTAACACAGCCTACAGAAGTTACACAGCGTTTTGAGAGCACCAACATGCTTCAAGCTGAAACTGCTACAAGGTGTGTGTAGCATGCAGAAAGAAGGCTTGTCATTTCAAAGAAAGAAGTGGAAAGCAAAATGCAGGTAGTGAAACGAGCACACCAGTATGGGAGATCTGCATGTGGACAGTTTCGAGCAGGCGCTCTTTGTGGACACTTGGAGACAGCGCTGTGAAAAAATTTCGTACGAAGCGGGATTTGGCCAAAGTTGAAAGACCTTCCAAAACCAACCCTAAAGAACTTAGCCAAACAATGAATGTTGCAACAAGCTCCTGCAGGAAAGGTGCTTCTATGAGACAAGCCCCGAGCAGGTAGCTACATTCTGCACAGTACAAAATGCAAATGAATTCCAGGCTGAAAACTCACTCCAGAAGGATGAAATGCATGTGTTTCTCTCTGAAAGAACACTCTGCCACTAGGCTTTTGCTTGCTCCTTCAAAGTCTTTGTAGAAACATGTCTTTTCCCTGCTGGAATACGTTTTGGGATGCATTGTTTCAATCTCTTGCAAGCCTCGTGTTGTTTCTTACACAATGTGGAAAAACAAGGAGTATGTTTCCCAAATCACTTGAAATCCAGGAAAACGCACACTACATCACTCTGGCTCAAACACGATCTTTCTACTAATGTGTTGAGAACATTCAAGAAACCAGAAATGAAGGGTATTTTGATGTGAATTTCAGATGGCTATGTACAAAAGGACATTTCTATTGGTTGCAGAGTGCAAAACCATGATTGACCTCATGTTCTCCATGAAAACCTTACATTTCCAAGTGACCTGAAGTAGGACTTTCACAAAAAGATGTGTTTGCGTGTCTGTGGTTTAGGGAGCTGTAAGTAGTGTATTCAGTGCTGGAGAGTAACACAGCCTACAGAAGTTACACAGCGTTTTGAGAGCACCAACATGCTTCAAGCTGAAACTGCTACAAGGTGTGTGTAGCATCCAGAAAGAAGGCTTGTCATTTCAAAGAAAGAAGTGGAAAGCAAAATGCAGGTAGTGAAACGAGCACACCAGTATGGGAGATCTGCATGTGGACAGTTTCGAGCAGCAGCTCTTTGTGGACACTTGGAGACAGGGCTGTGAAAAAATTTCGTACGAAGCGGGATTTGGCCAAAGTTGAAAGACCTTCCAAAACCAACCCTAAAGAACTTAGCCAAACAATGAATGTTGCAACAAGCTCCTGCAGGAAAGGTGCTTCTATGAGACAAGCCCCGAGCAGGTAGCTACATTCTGCACAGTACAAAATGCAAATGAATTCCAGGCTGAAAACTCACTCCAGAAGGATGAAATGCATGTGTTTCTCTCTGAAAGAACACTCTGCCACTAGGCTTTTGCTTGCTCCTTCAAAGTCTTTGTAGAAACATGTCTTTTCCCTGCTGAAATACGTTTTGGGATGCATTGTTTCAATCTCTTGCAAGCCTCGTGTTGTTTCTTACACAATGTGGAAAAACAAGGAGTATGTTTCCCAAATCACTTGAAATCCAGGAAAACGCACACTACATCACTCTGGCTCAAACACGATCTTTCTCCTAATGTGTTGAGAACATTCAAGAAACCAGAAATGAAGGGTATTTTGATGTGAATTTCAGATGGCTATGTACAAAAGGACATTTCTATTGGTTGCAGAGTGCAAAACCATGATTGACCTCATGTTCTCCATGAAAACCTTACATTTCCAAGTGACCTGAAGTAGGACTTTCACAAAAAGATGTGTTTGCGTGTCTGTGGTGAAAGGAGCTCTAAGTAGTGTATTCAGTGCTGGAGAGTAGCACACCTACAGAAGTTACACAGCGTTTTGAGAGCACCAACATGCTTCAAGCTGAAACTGCTACAAGGTGTGTGTAGCATGCAGAAAGAAGGCTTGTCATTTGAAAGAAAGAAGTGGAATCCAAAATGCAGGTAGTGAAACGAGCACACCAGTATGGGAGATGTGCATGTGGACAGTTTCAAGCAGCAGCTCTTTGTGGACACTTGGAGACAGCGCTGTGAAAAAATTTCGTACGAAGCGGGATTTGGCCAAAGTTGAAAGACCTTCCAAAACCAACCCTAAAGAACTTAGCCAAACAATGAATGTTGCAACAAGCTCCTGCAGGAAAGGTGCTTCTATGAGACAAGCCCCGAGCAGGTAGCTACATTCTGCACAGTACAAAATGCAAATGAATCCCAGGCTGAAAACTCACTCCAGAAGGATGAAATGCATGTGTTTCTCTCTGAAAGAACACTCTGCCACTAGGCTTTTGCTTGCTCCTTCAAAGTCTTTGTAGAAACATGTGTTTTCACTGCTGGAATACGTTTTGGGATGCATTGTTTCAATCTCTTGCAAGCCTCGTGTTGTTTCTTACACAATGTGGAAAAACAAGGAGTATGTTTCCCAAATCACTTGAAATCCAGGAAAACGCACACTACATCACTCTGGCTCAAACACGATCTTTCTCCTAATGTGTTGAGAACATTCAAGAAACCAGAAAAGAAGGGTATTTTGATGTGAATTTCAGATGGCTATGTACAAAAGGACATTTCTATTGGTTGCAGAGTGCAAAACCATGATTGACCTCATGTTCTCCATGAAAACCTTACATTTCCAAGTGACCTGAAGTAGGACTTTCACAAAAAGATGTGTTTGCGTGTCTGTGGTTTAGGCAGCTCTAAGTAGTGTATTCAGTGCTGGAGAGTAACACACTGTACAGAATTTACACAGCGTTTTGAGAGCACAACATGCTTCAAGCTGAAACTGCTACAAGGTGTGTGTAGCATGCAGAAAGAAGGCTTGTCATTTCAAAGAAAGAAGTGGAAACCAAAATGCAGGTAGTGAAATGAGCACACCAGTTTGGAAGATGTGCATGTGGACAGTTTCAAGCAGCAGCTCTTTGTGGACACTTGGAGACAGCGCTGTGAAAAAATTTCGTACGAAGCGGGATTTGGCCAAAGTTGAAAGACCTTCCAAAACCAACCCTAAAGGACTGAGCCAAACAATGAATGTTGCAACAAGCTCCTGCAGGAAAGGTGCTTCTATGAGACAAGCCCCGAGCAGGTAGCTACATTCTGCACAGTACAAAATGCAAATGAATTCCAGGCTGAAAACTCACTCCAGAAGGATGAAATGCATGTGTTTCTCTCTGAAAGAACACTCTGCCACTAGGCTTTTGCTTGCTCCTTCAAAGTCTTTGTAGAAACATGTGTTTTCACTGCTGGAATACGTTTTGGGATGCATTGTTTCAATCCCTTGCAAGCCTCATGTTGTTTCTTACACAATGTGGAAAAGCAAGGACTATATGTTTCCCAAATCACTTGAAATCCAGGAAAACGCACACTACATCACTCTTGCTCAAACACGATCTTTCTCCTAATGTGTTGAGAACATTCAAGAAACCAGAAAAGAAGGGTATTTTGATGTGAATTTCAGATGGCTATGTACAAAAGGACATTTCTACTGGTTGCAGAGTGCAAAACCATGATTGACCTCATGTTCTCCATGAAAACCTTACATTTCCAAGTGACCTGAAGTAGGACTTTCACAAAAAGATGTGTTTGCGTGTCTGTGGTTTAGGCAGCTCTAAGTAGTGTATTCAGTGCTGGAGAGTAACACACTGTACAGAATTTACACAGCGTTTTGAGAGCACAACATGCTTCAAGCTGAAACTGCTACAAGGTGTGTGTAGCATGCAGAAAGAAGGCTTGTCATTTCAAAGAAAGAAGTGGAAACCAAAATGCAGGTAGTGAAATGAGCACACCAGTTTGGAAGATGTGCATGTGGACAGTTTCAAGCAGCAGCTCTTTGTGGACACTTGGAGACAGCGCTGTGAAAAAATTTCGTACGAAGCGGGATTTGGCCAAAGTTGAAAGACCTTCCAAAACCAACCCTAAAGAACTTAGCCAAACAATGAATGTTGCAACAAGCTCCTGCAGGAAAGGTGCTTCTATGAGACAAGCCCCGAGCAGGTAGCTACATTCTGCACAGTACAAAATGCAAATGAATCCCAGGCTGAAAACTCACTCCAGAAGGATGAAATGCATGTGTTTCTCTCTGAAAGAACACTCTGCCACTAGGCTTTTGCTTGCTCCTTCAAAGTCTTTGTAGAAACATGTGTTTTCACTGCTGGAATACGTTTTGGGATGCATTGTTTCAATCTCTTGCAAGCCTCGTGTTGTTTCTTACACAATGTGGAAAAACAAGGAGTATGTTTCCCAAATCACTTGAAATCCAGGAAAACGCACACTACATCACTCTGGCTCAAACACGATCTTTCTCCTAATGTGTTGAGAACATTCAAGAAACCAGAAAAGAAGGGTATTTTGATGTGAATTTCAGATGGCTATGTACAAAAGGACATTTCTATTGGTTGCAGAGTGCAAAACCATGATTGACCTCATGTTCTCCATGAAAACCTTACATTTCCAAGTGACCTGAAGTAGGACTTTCACAAAAAGATGTGTTTGCGTGTTTGTTGTGAAAGGAGTTCTAACTAGTGTATTCAGTGCTGGAGAGTAACACACTCTACAGAATTTACACAGCGTTTTGAGAGCACAAACATGCTTCAAGCTGAAACTGCTATAAGGTGTGTGTAGCATGCAGAAAGAAGGCTTGTCATTTCAAAGAAAGAAGTGGAAACCAAAATGCAGGTAGTGAAACGAGCACACCAGTATGGGAGATGTGCATGTGGACAGTTTCGAGCAGGCGGTCTTTGTGGACACTTGGAGACAGCGCTGTGAAAAAATTTCGTACGAAGCGGGATTTGGCCAAAGTTGAAAGACCTTCCAAAACCAACCCTAAAGAACTTAGCCAAACAATGAATGTTGCAACAAGCTCCTGCAGGAAAGGTGCTTCTATGACACAAGCCCCGAGCAGGTATCTACATTCTGCACAGTACAAAATGCAAATGAATTCCAGGCTGAAAACTCACTCCAGAAGGATGAAATGCATGTGTTTCTCTCTGAAAGAACACTCTGCCACTAGGCTTTTGCTTGCTCCTTCAAAGTCTTTGTAGAAACATGTGTTTTCACTGCTGGAATACGTTTTGGGATGCATTGTTTCAATCTCTTGCAAGCCTCGTGTTGTTTCTTACACAATGTGGAAAAGCAAGGACTATATGTTTCCCAAATCACTTGAAATCCAGGAAAACGCACACTACATCACTCTTGCTCAAACACGATCTTTCTCCTAATGTGTTGAGAACATTCAAGAAACCAGAAAAGAAGGGTATTTTGATGTGAATTTCAGATGGCTATGTACAAAAGGACATTTCTACTGGTTGCAGAGTGCAAAACCATGATTGACCTCATGTTCTCCATGAAAACCTTACATTTCCAAGTGACCTGAAGTAGGACTTTCACAAAAAGATGTGTTTGCGTGTCTGTGGTTTAGGCAGCTCTAAGTAGTGTATTCAGTGCTGGAGAGTAACACACTGTACAGAATTTACACAGCGTTTTGAGAGCACAACATGCTTCAAGCTGAAACTGCTACAAGGTGTGTGTAGCATGCAGAAAGAAGGCTTGTCATTTCAAAGAAAGAAGTGGAAACCAAAATGCAGGTAGTGAAATGAGCACACCAGTTTGGAAGATGTGCATGTGGACAGTTTCAAGCAGCAGCTCTTTGTGGACACTTGGAGACAGCGCTGTGAAAAAATTTCGTACGAAGCGGGATTTGGCCAAAGTTGAAAGACCTTCCAAAACCAACCCTAAAGAACTGAGCCAAACAATGAATGTTGCAACAAGCTCCTGCAGGAAAGGTGCTTGTATGAGACAAGCCCCGAGCAGGTAGCTACATTCTGCACAGTACAAAATGCAAATGAATTCCAGGCTGAAAACTCACTCCAGAAGGATGAAATGCATGTGTTTCTCTCTGAAAGAACACTCTGCCACTAGGCTTTTGCTTGCTCCTTCAAAGTCTTTGTAGAAACATGTGTTTTCACTGCTGGAATACGTTTTGGGATGCATTGTTTCAATCCCTTGCAAGCCGTATGTTGTTTCTTACACAATGTGGAAAAGCAAGGACTATATGTTTCCCAAATCACTTGAAATCCAGGAAAACGCACACTACATCACTCTTGCTCAAACACGATCTTTCTCCTAATGTGTTGAGAACATTCAAGAAACCAGAAAAGAAGGGTATTTTGATGTGAATTTCAGATGGCTATGTACAAAAGGACATTTCTACTGGTTGCAGAGTGCAAAACCATGATTGACCTCATGTTCTCCATGAAAACCTTACATTTCCAAGTGACCTGAAGTAGGACTTTCACAAAAAGATGTGTTTGCGTGTCTGTGGTTTAGGCAGCTCTAAGTAGTGTATTCAGTGCTGGAGAGTAACACACTGTACAGAATTTACACAGCGTTTTGAGAGCACAACATGCTTCAAGCTGAAACTGCTACAAGGTGTGTGTAGCATGCAGAAAGAAGGCTTGTCATTTCAAAGAAAGAGGTGGAAACCAAAATGCAGGTAGTGAAATGAGCACACCAGTTTGGAAGATGTGCATGTGGACAGTTTCAAGCAGCAGCTCTTTGTGGACACTTGGAGACAGCGCTGTGAAAAAATTTCGTACGAAGCGGGATTTGGCCAAAGTTGAAAGACCTTCCAAAACCAACCCTAAAGAACTGAGCCAAACAATGAATGTTGCAACAAGCTCCTGCAGGAAAGGTGCTTGTATGAGACAAGCCCCGAGCAGGTAGCTACATTCTGCACAGTACAAAATGCAAATGAATTCCAGGCTGAAAACTCACTCCAGAAGGATGAAATGCATGTGTTTCTCTCTGAAAGAACACTCTGCCACTAGGCTTTTGCTTGCTCCTTCAAAGTCTTTGTAGAAACATGTGTTTTCACTGCTGGAATACGTTTTGGGATGCATTGTTTCAATCCCTTGCAAGCCTCATGTTGTTTCTTACACAATGTGGAAAAGCAAGGACTATATGTTTCCCAAATCACTTGAAATCCAGGAAAACGCACACTACATCACTCTTGCTCAAACACGATCTTTCTCCTAATGTGTTGAGAACATTCAAGAAACCAGAAAAGAAGGGTATTTTGATGTGAATTTCAGATGGCTATGTACAAAAGGACATTTCTACTGGTTGCAGAGTGCAAAACCATGATTGACCTCATGTTCTCCATGAAAACCTTACATTTCCAAGAGACCTGAAGTAGGACTTTCACAAAAAGATGTGTTTGCGTGTCTGTGGTTTAGGCAGCTCTAAGTAGTGTATTCAGTGCTGGAGAGTAACACACTGTACAGAATTTACACAGCGTTTTGAGAGCACAACATGCTTCAAGCTGAAACTGCTACAAGGTGTGTGTAGCATGCAGAAAGAAGGCTTGTCATTTCAAAGAAAGAAGTGGAAACCAAAATGCAGGTAGTGAAATGAGCACACCAGTTTGGAAGATGTGCATGTGGACAGTTTCAAGCAGCAGCTCTTTGTGGACACTTGGAGACAGCGCTGTGAAAAAATTTCGTACGAAGCGGGATTTGGCCAAAGTTGAAAGACCTTCCAAAACCAACCCTAAAGAACTGAGCCAAACAATGAATGTTGCAACAAGCTCCTGCAGGAAAGGTGCTTCTATGAGACAAGCCCCGAGCAGGTAGCTACATTCTGCACAGTACAAAATGCAAATGAATTCCAGGCTGAAAACTCACTCCAGAAGGATGAAATGCATGTGTTTCTCTCTGAAAGAACACTCTGCCACTAGGCTTTTGCTTGCTCCTTCAAAGTCTTTGTAGAAACATGTGTTTTCACTGCTGGAATACGTTTTGGGATGCATTGTTTCAATCCCTTGCAAGCCTCATGTTGTTTCTTACACAATGTGGAAAAGCAAGGACTATATGTTTCCCAAATCACTTGAAATCCAGGAAAACGCACACTACATCACTCTTGCTCAAACACGATCTTTCTCCTAATGTGTTGAGAACATTCAAGAAACCAGAAAAGAAGGGTATTTTGATGTGAATTTCAGATGGCTATGTACAAAAGGACATTTCTACTGGTTGCAGAGTGCAAAACCATGATTGACCTCATGTTCTCCATGAAAACCTTACATTTCCAAGTGACCTGAAGTAGGACTTTCACAAAAAGATGTGTTTGCGTGTCTGTGGTTTAGGCAGCTCTAAGTAGTGTATTCAGTGCTGGAGAGTAACACACTGTACAGAATTTACACAGCGTTTTGAGAGCACAACATGCTTCAAGCTGAAACTGCTACAAGGTGTGTGTAGCATGCAGAAAGAAGGCTTGTCATTTCAAAGAAAGAAGTGGAAACCAAAATGCAGGTAGTGAAATGAGCACACCAGTTTGGAAGATGTGCATGTGGACAGTTTCAAGCAGCAGCTCTTTGTGGACACTTGGAGACAGCGCTGTGAAAAAATTTCGTACGAAGCGGGATTTGGCCAAAGTTGAAAGACCTTCCAAAACCAACCCTAAAGAACTTAGCCAAACAATGAATGTTGCAACAAGATCCTGCAGGAACGGTGCTTCTATGAGACAAGCCCCGAGCAGGTAGCTACATTCTGCACAGTACAAAATGCAAATGAATCCCAGGCTGAAAACTCACTCCAGAAGGATGAAATGCATGTGTTTCTCTCTGAAAGAACACTCTGCCACTAGGCTTTTGCTTGCTCCTTCAAAGTCTTTGTAGAAACATGTCTTTTCACTGCTGGAATACGTTTTGGGATGCATTGTTTCAATCTCTTGCAAGCCTCGTGTTGTTTCTTACACAATGTGGAAAAACAAGGAGTATGTTTCCCAAATCACTTGAAATCCAGGAAAACGCACACTACATTACTCTGGCTCAAACACGATCTTTCTCCTAATGTGTTGAGAACATTCAAGAAACCAGAAAAGAAGGGTATTTTGATGTGAATATCAGATGGCTATGTACAAAAGGACATTTCTATTGGTTGCAGAGTGCAAAACCATGATTGACCTCATGTTCTCCATGAAAACCTTACATTTCCAAGTGACCTGAAGTAGGACTTTCACAAAAAGATGTGTTTGCGTGTTTGTTGTGAAAGGAGTTCTAACTAGTGTATTCAGTGCTGGAGAGTAACACACTCTACAGAATTTACACAGCGTTTTGAGAGCACCAACATGCTTCAAGCTGAAACTGCTACAAGGTGTGTGTAGCATGCAGAAAGAAGGCTTGTCATTTCAAAGAAAGAAGTGGAAACCAAAATGCAGGTTGTGAAACGAGCACAACAGTATGGGAGATGTGCATGCGGACAGTTTCAAGCAGCAGCTCTTTGTGGACACTTGGAGACAGCGCTGTGAAAAAATTTCGTACGAAGCGGGATTTGGCCAAAGTTGAAAGACCTTCTAAAACCAACCCTAAAGAACTTAGCCAAACAATGAATGTTGCAACAAGCTCCTGCAGGAAAGGTGCTTCTATGAGACAAGCCCCGAGCAGGTAGCTACATTCTGCACAGTACAAAATGCAAATGAATCCCAGGCTGAAAACTCACTCCAGAAGGATGAAATGCATGTGTTTCTCTCTGAAAGAACACTCTGCCACTAGGCTTTTGCTTGCTCCTTCAAAGTCTTTGTAGAAACATGTGTTTTCACTGCTGGAATACGTTTTGGGATGCATTGTTTCAATCTCTTGCAAGCCTCGTGTTGTTTCTTACACAATGTGGAAAAACAAGGAGTATGTTTCCCAATTCATTTGAAATCCAGGAAAACGCACACTACATCACTCTTGCTCAAACACTATCTTTCTCCTAATGTGTTGAGAACATTCAAGAAACCAGAAATGAAGGGTATTTTGATGTGAATTTCACATGGCTATGTACAAAAGGACATTTCTATTGGTTGCAGAGTGCAAAACCATGATTGACCTCATGTCCTCCATGAAAACCTTACATTAACAAATGACCTGAAGTAGGACTTTCACAAAAAGATGTGTTTGCGTGTCTGTGGTTTAGGCAGCTCTAAGTAGTGTATTCAGTGCTGGAGAGTAACACACTGTACAGAATTTACACAGCGTTTTGAGAGCACAACATGCTTCAAGCTGAAACTGCTACAAGGTGTGTGTAGCATGCAGAAAGAAGGCTTGTCATTTCAAAGAAAGAAGTGGAAACCAAAATGCAGGTAGTGAAATGAGCACACCAGTTTGGAAGATGTGCATGTGGACAGTTTCGAGCAGCAGCTCTTTGTGGACACTTGGAGACAGCGCTGTGAAAAAATTTCGTACGAAGCGGGATTTGGCCAAAGTTGAAAGACCTTCCAAAACCAACCCTAAAGAACTTAGCCAAACAATGAATGTTGCAACAAGATCCTGCAGGAACGGTGCTTCTATGAGACAAGCCCCGAGCAGGTAGCTACATTCTGCACAGTACAAAATGCAAATGAATCCCAGGCTGAAAACTCACTCCAGAAGGATGAAATGCATGTGTTTCTCTCTGAAAGAACACTCTGCCACTAGGCTTTTGCTTGCTCCTTCAAAGTCTTTGTAGAAACATGTCTTTTCACTGCTGGAATACGTTTTGGGATGCATTGTTTCAATCTCTTGCAAGCCTCGTGTTGTTTCTTACACAATGTGGAAAAACAAGGAGTATGTTTCCCAAATCACTTGAAATCCAGGAAAACGCACACTACATTACTCTGGCTCAAACACGATCTTTCTCCTAATGTGTTGAGAACATTCAAGAAACCAGAAAAGAAGGGTATTTTGATGTGAATATCAGATGGCTATGTACAAAAGGACATTTCTATTGGTTGCAGAGTGCAAAACCATGATTGACCTCATGTTCTCCATGAAAACCTTACATTTCCAAGTGACCTGAAGTAGGACTTTCACAAAAAGATGTGTTTGCGTGTTTGTTGTGAAAGGAGTTCTAACTAGTGTATTCAGTGCTGGAGAGTAACACACTCTACAGAATTTACACAGCGTTTTGAGAGCACCAACATGCTTCAAGCTGAAACTGCTACAAGGTGTGTGTAGCATGCAGAAAGAAGGCTTGTCATTTCAAAGAAAGAAGTGGAAACCAAAATGCAGGTTGTGAAACGAGCACAACAGTATGGGAGATGTGCATGCGGACAGTTTCAAGCAGCAGCTCTTTGTGGACACTTGGAGACAGCGCTGTGAAAAAATTTCGTACGAAGCGGGATTTGGCCAAAGTTGAAAGACCTTCTAAAACCAACCCTAAAGAACTTAGCCAAACAATGAATGTTGCAACAAGCTCCTGCAGGAAAGGTGCTTCTATGAGACAAGCCCCGAGCAGGTAGCTACATTCTGCACAGTACAAAATGCAAATGAATCCCAGGCTGAAAACTCACTCCAGAAGGATGAAATGCATGTGTTTCTCTCTGAAAGAACACTCTGCCACTAGGCTTTTGCTTGCTCCTTCAAAGTCTTTGTAGAAACATGTGTTTTCACTGCTGGAATACGTTTTGGGATGCATTGTTTCAATCTCTTGCAAGCCTCGTGTTGTTTCTTACACAATGTGGAAAAACAAGGAGTATGTTTCCCAATTCATTTGAAATCCAGGAAAACGCACACTACATCACTCTTGCTCAAACACGATCTTTCTCCTAATGTGTTGAGAACATTCAAGAAACCAGAAATGAAGGGTATTTTGATGTGAATTTCACATGGCTATGTACAAAAGGACATTTCTATTGGTTGCAGAGTGCAAAACCATGATTGACCTCATGTCCTCCATGAAAACCTTACATTAACAAATGACCTGAAGTAGGACTTTCACAAAAAGATGTGTTTGCGTGTCTGTGGTGAAAGGAGCTCTAAGTAGTGTATTCAGTGCTGGAGAGTAGCACACCTACAGAAGTTACACAGCGTTTTGAGAGCACCAACATGCTTCAAGCTGAAACTGCTACAAGGTGTGTGTAGCATGCAGAAAGAAGGCTTGTCATTTCAAAGAAAGAAGTGGAATCCAAAATGCAGGTAGTGAAACGAGCACACCAGTATGGGAGATGTGCATGTGGACAGTTTCGAGCAGCAGCTCTTTGTGGACACTTGGAGACAGCGCTGTGAAAAAATTTCGTACGAAGCGGGATTTTGCCAAAGTTGAAAGACCTTCCAAAACCAACCCTAAAGAACTTAGCCAAACATGAATGTTGCAACAAGCTCCTGCAGGAAAGGTGCTTCTATGAGACAAGCCCCGAGCAGGTAGCTACATTCTGCACAGTACAAAATGCAAATGAATCCCAGGCTGAAAACTCACTCCAGAAGGATGAAATGCATGTGTTTCTCTCTGAAAGAACACTCTGCCACTAGGCTTTTGCTTGCTCCTTCAAAGTCTTTGTAGAAACATGTGTTTTCACTGCTGGAATACGTTTTCGGATGCATTGTTTCAATCTCTTGCAAGCCTCGTGTTGTTTCTTACACAATGTGGAAAAACAAGGAGTATGTTTCCCAAATCACTTGAAATCCAGGAAAACGCACACTACATCACTCTGGCTCAAACACGATCTTTCTCCTAATGTGTTGAGAACATTCAAGAAACCAGAAAAGAAGGGTATTTTGATGTGAATTTCAGATGGCTATGTACAAAAGGACATTTCTATTGGTTGCAGAGTGCAAAACCATGATTGACCTCATGTTCTCCATGAAAACCTTACATTTCCAAGTGACCTGAAGTAGGACTTTCACAAAAAGATGTGTTTGCGTGTCTGTGGTTTAGGGAGCTGTAAGTAGTGTATTCAGTGCTGGAGAGTAACACAGCCTACAGAAGTTACACAGCGTTTTGAGAGCACCAACATGCTTCAAGCTGAAACTGCTACAAGGTGTGTGTAGCATGCAGAAAGAAGGCTTGTCATTTCAAAGAAAGAAGTGGAAAGCAAAATGCAGGTAGTGAAACGAGCACACCAGTATGGGAGATCTGCATGTGGACAGTTTCGAGCAGGCGCTCTTTGTGGACACTTGGAGACAGCGCTGTGAAAAAATTTCGTACGAAGCGGGATTTGGCCAAAGTTGAAAGACCTTCCAAAACCAACCCTAAAGAACTGAGCCAAACAATGAATGTTGCAACAAGCTCCTGCAGGAAAGGTGCTTCTATGAGACAAGCCCCGAGCAGGTAGCTACATTCTGCACAGTACAAAATGCAAATGAATTCCAGGCTGAAAACTCACTCCAGAAGGATGAAATGCATGTGTTTCTCTCTGAAAGAACACTCTGCCACTAGGCTTTTGCTTGCTCCTTCAAAGTCTTTGTAGAAACATGTCTTTTCCCTGCTGGAATACGTTTTGGGATGCATTGTTTCAATCTCTTGCAAGCCTCGTGTTGTTTCTTACACAATGTGGAAAAACAAGGAGTATGTTTCCCAAATCACTTGAAATCCAGGAAAACGCACACTACATCACTCTGGCTCAAACACGATCTTTCTACTAATGTGTTGAGAACATTCAAGAAACCAGAAATGAAGGGTATTTTGATGTGAATTTCAGATGGCTATGTACAAAAGGACATTTCTATTGGTTGCAGAGTGCAAAACCATGATTGACCTCATGTTCTCCATGAAAACCTTACATTTCCAAGTGACCTGAAGTAGGACTTTCACAAAAAGATGTGTTTGCGTGTCTGTGGTTTAGGGAGCTGTAAGTAGTGTATTCAGTGCTGGAGAGTAACACAGCCTACAGACGTTACACAGCGTTTTGAGAGCACCAACATGCTTCAAGCTGAAACTGCTACAAGGTGTGTGTAGCATCCAGAAAGAAGGCTTGTCATTTCAAAGAAAGAAGTGGAAAGCAAAATGCAGGTAGTGAAACGAGCACACCAGTATGGGAGATCTGCATGTGGACAGTTTCGAGCAGCAGCTCTTTGTGGACACTTGGAGACAGCGCTGTGAAAAAATTTCGTACGAAGCGGGATTTGGCCAAAGTTGAAAGACCTTCCAAAACCAACCCTAAAGAACTTAGCCAAACAATGAATGTTGCAACAAGCTCCTGCAGGAAAGGTGCTTCTATGAGACAAGCCCCGAGCAGGTAGCTACATTCTGCACAGTACAAAATGCAAATGAATTCCAGGCTGAAAACTCACTCCAGAAGGATGAAATGCATGTGTTTCTCTCTGAAAGAACACTCTGCCACTAGGCTTTTGCTTGCTCCTTCAAAGTCTTTGTAGAAACATGTCTTTTCCCTGCTGAAATACGTTTTGGGATGCATTGTTTCAATCTCTTGCAAGCCTCGTGTTGTTTCTTACACAATGTGGAAAAACAAGGAGTATGTTTCCCAAATCACTTGAAATCCAGGAAAACGCACACTACATCACTCTGGCTCAAACACGATCTTTCTCCTAATGTGTTGAGAACATTCAAGAAACCAGAAATGAAGGGTATTTTGATGTGAATTTCAGATGGCTATGTACAAAAGGACATTTCTATTGGTTGCAGAGTGCAAAACCATGATTGACCTCATGTTCTCCATGAAAACCTTACATTTCCAAGTGACCTGAAGTAGGACTTTCACAAAAAGATGTGTTTGCGTGTCTGTGGTGAAAGGAGCTCTAAGTAGTGTATTCAGTGCTGGAGAGTAGCACACCTACAGAAGTTACACAGCGTTTTGAGAGCACCAACATGCTTCAAGCTGAAACTGCTACAAGGTGTGTGTAGCATGCAGAAAGAAGGCTTGTCATTTGAAAGAAAGAAGTGGAATCCAAAATGCAGGTAGTGAAACGAGCACACCAGTATGGGAGATGTGCATGTGGACAGTTTCAAGCAGCAGCTCTTTGTGGACACTTGGAGACAGCGCTGTGAAAAAATTTCGTACGAAGCGGGATTTGGCCAAAGTTGAAAGACCTTCCAAAACCAACCCTAAAGAACTTAGCCAAACAATGAATGTTGCAACAAGCTCCTGCAGGAAAGGTGCTTCTATGAGACAAGCCCCGAGCAGGTAGCTACATTCTGCACAGTACAAAATGCAAATGAATCCCAGGCTGAAAACTCACTCCAGAAGGATGAAATGCATGTGTTTCTCTCTGAAAGAACACTCTGCCACTAGGCTTTTGCTTGCTCCTTCAAAGTCTTTGTAGAAACATGTGTTTTCACTGCTGGAATACGTTTTGGGATGCATTGTTTCAATCTCTTGCAAGCCTCGTGTTGTTTCTTACACAATGTGGAAAAACAAGGAGTATGTTTCCCAAATCACTTGAAATCCAGGAAAACGCACACTACATCACTCTGGCTCAAACACGATCTTTCTCCTAATGTGTTGAGAACATTCAAGAAACCAGAAAAGAAGGGTATTTTGATGTGAATTTCAGATGGCTATGTACAAAAGGACATTTCTATTGGTTGCAGAGTGCAAAACCATGATTGACCTCATGTTCTCCATGAAAACCTTACATTTCCAAGTGACCTGAAGTAGGACTTTCACAAAAAGATGTGTTTGCGTGTCTGTGGTTTAGGCAGCTCTAAGTAGTGTATTCAGTGCTGGAGAGTAACACACTGTACAGAATTTACACAGCGTTTTGAGAGCACAACATGCTTCAAGCTGAAACTGCTACAAGGTGTGTGTAGCATGCAGAAAGAAGGCTTGTCATTTCAAAGAAAGAAGTGGAAACCAAAATGCAGGTAGTGAAATGAACACACCAGTTTGGAAGATGTGCATGTGGACAGTTTCAAGCAGCAGCTCTTTGTGGACACTTGGAGACAGCGCTGTGAAAAAATTTCGTACGAAGCGGGATTTGGCCAAAGTTGAAAGACCTTCCAAAACCAACCCTAAAGGACTGAGCCAAACAATGAATGTTGCAACAAGCTCCTGCAGGAAAGGTGCTTCTATGAGACAAGCCCCGAGCAGGTAGCTACATTCTGCACAGTACAAAATGCAAATGAATTCCAGGCTGAAAACTCACTCCAGAAGGATGAAATGCATGTGTTTCTCTCTGAAAGAACACTCTGCCACTAGGCTTTTGCTTGCTCCTTCAAAGTCTTTGTAGAAACATGTGTTTTCACTGCTGGAATACGTTTTGGGATGCATTGTTTCAATCCCTTGCAAGCCTCATGTTGTTTCTTACACAATGTGGAAAAGCAAGGACTATATGTTTCCCAAATCACTTGAAATCCAGGAAAACGCACACTACATCACTCTTGCTCAAACACGATCTTTCTCCTAATGTGTTGAGAACATTCAAGAAACCAGAAAAGAAGGGTATTTTGATGTGAATTTCAGATGGCTATGTACAAAAGGACATTTCTACTGGTTGCAGAGTGCAAAACCATGATTGACCTCATGTTCTCCATGAAAACCTTACATTTCCAAGTGACCTGAAGTAGGACTTTCACAAAAAGATGTGTTTGCGTGTCTGTGGTTTAGGCAGCTCTAAGTAGTGTATTCAGTGCTGGAGAGTAACACACTGTACAGAATTTACACAGCGTTTTGAGAGCACAACCTGCTTCAAGCTGAAACTGCTACAAGGTGTGTGTAGCATGCAGAAAGAAGGCTTGTCATTTCAAAGAAAGAAGTGGAAACCAAAATGCAGGTAGTGAAATGAGCACACCAGTCTGGAAGATGTGCATGTGGACAGTTTCAAGCAGCAGCTCTTTGTGGACACTTGGAGACAGCGCTGTGGAAAAATTTCGTACGAAGCGGGATTTGGCCAAAGTTGAAAGACCTTCCAAAACCAACCCTAAAGAACTGAGCCAAACAATGAATGTTGCAACAAGCTCCTGCAGGAAAGGTGCTTCTATGAGACAAGCCCCGAGCAGGTAGCTACATTCTGCACAGTACAAAATGCAAATGAATTCCAGGCTGAAAACTCACTCCAGAAGGATGAAATGCATGTGTTTCTCTCTGAAAGAACACTCTGCCACTAGGCTTTTGCTTGCTCCTTCAAAGTCTTTGTAGAAACATGTGTTTTCACTGCTGGAATACGTTTTGGGATGCATTGTTTCAATCCCTTGCAAGCCTCATGTTGTTTCTTACACAAGGTGGAAAAGCAAGGACTATATGTTTCCCAGATCACTTGAAATCCAGGAAAACGCACGCTACATCACTCTTGCTCAAACACGATCTTTCTCCTAATGTGTTGAGAACATTCAAGAAACCAGAAAAGAAGGGTATTTTGATGTGAATTTCAGATGGCTATGTACCAAAGGACATTTCTACTGGTTGCAGAGTGCAAAACCATGATTGACCTCATGTTCTCCATGAAAACCTTACATTTCCAAGTGACCTGAAGTAGGACTTTCACAAAAAGATGTGTTTGCGTGTCTGTGGTTTAGGCAGCTCTAAGTAGTGTATTCAGTGCTGGAGAGTAACACACTGTACAGAATTTACACAGCGTTTTGAGAGCACAACCTGCTTCAAGCTGAAACTGCTACAAGGTGTGTGTAGCATGCAGAAAGAAGGCTTGTCATTTCAAAGAAAGAAGTGGAAACCAAAATGCAGGTAGTGAAATGAGCACACCAGTCTGGAAGATGTGCATGTGGACAGTTTCAAGCAGCAGCTCTTTGTGGACACTTGGAGACAGCGCTGTGGAAAAATTTCGTACGAAGCGGGATTTGGCCAAAGTTGAAAGACCTTCCAAAACCAACCCTAAAGAACTGAGCCAAACAATGAATGTTGCAACAAGCTCCTGCAGGAAAGGTGCTTCTATGAGACAAGCCCCGAGCAGGTAGCTACATTCTGCACAGTACAAAATGCAAATGAATTCCAGGCTGAAAACTCACTCCAGAAGGATGAAATGCATGTGTTTCTCTCTGAAAGAACACTCTGCCACTAGGCTTTTGCTTGCTCCTTCAAAGTCTTTGTAGAAACATGTGTTTTCACTGCTGGAATACGTTTTGGGATGCATTGTTTCAATCCCTTGCAAGCCTCATGTTGTTTCTTACACAAGGTGGAAAAGCAAGGACTATATGTTTCCCAGATCACTTGAAATCCAGGAAAACGCACGCTACATCACTCTTGCTCAAACACGATCTTTCTCCTAATGTGTTGAGAACATTCAA
This sequence comes from Miniopterus natalensis, assembly GCF_054644295.1. NCBI lineage: Eukaryota > Metazoa > Chordata > Mammalia > Chiroptera > Miniopteridae > Miniopterus > Miniopterus natalensis. The sequence continues at coordinate 118,608 of NW_028269989.1, read as the reverse complement.
GAAACCAGAAAAGAAGGGTATTTTGATGTGAATTTCAGATGGCTATGTACCAAAGGACATTTCTACTGGTTGCAGAGTGCAAAACCATGATTGACCTCATGTTCTCCATGAAAACCTTACATTTCCAAGTGACCTGAAGTAGGACTTTCACAAAAAGATGTGTTTGCGTGTCTGTGGTTTAGGCAGCTCTAAGTAGTGTATTCAGTGCTGGAGAGTAACACACTGTACAGAATTTACACAGCGTTTTGAGAGCACAACCTGCTTCAAGCTGAAACTGCTACAAGGTGTGTGTAGCATGCAGAAAGAAGGCTTGTCATTTCAAAGAAAGAAGTGGAAACCAAAATGCAGGTAGTGAAATGAGCACACCAGTCTGGAAGAAGTGCATGTGGACAGTTTCAAGCAGCAGCTCTTTGTGGACACTTGGAGACAGCGCTGTGGAAAAATTTCGTACGAAGCGGGATTTGGCCAAAGTTGAAAGACCTTCCAAAACCAACCCTAAAGAACTGAGCCAAACAATGAATGTTGCAACAAGCTCCTGCAGGAAAGGTGCTTCTATGAGACAAGCCCCGAGCAGGTAGCTACATTCTGCACAGTACAAAATGCAAATGAATTCCAGGCTGAAAACTCACTCCAGAAGGATGAAATGCATGTGTTTCTCTCTGAAAGAACACTCTGCCACTAGGCTTTTGCTTGCTCCTTCAAAGTCTTTGTAGAAACATGTGTTTTCACTGCTGGAATACGTTTTGGGATGCATTGTTTCAATCCCTTGCAAGCCTCATGTTGTTTCTTACACAAGGTGGAAAAGCAAGGACTATATGTTTCCCAGATCACTTGAAATCCAGGAAAACGCACGCTACATCACTCTTGCTCAAACACGATCTTTCTCCTAATGTGTTGAGAACATTCAAGAAACCAGAAAAGAAGGGTATTTTGATGTGAATTTCAGATGGCTATGTACCAAAGGACATTTCTACTGGTTGCAGAGTGCAAAACCATGATTGACCTCATGTTCTCCATGAAAACCTTACATTTCCAAGTGACCTGAAGTAGGACTTTCACAAAAAGATGTGTTTGCGTGTCTGTGGTTTAGGCAGCTCTAAGTAGTGTATTCAGTGCTGGAGAGTAACACACTGTACAGAATTTACACAGCGTTTTGAGAGCACAACCTGCTTCAAGCTGAAACTGCTACAAGGTGTGTGTAGCATGCAGAAAGAAGGCTTGTCATTTCAAAGAAAGAAGTGGAAACCAAAATGCAGGTAGTGAAATGAGCACACCAGTCTGGAAGAAGTGCATGTGGACAGTTTCAAGCAGCAGCTCTTTGTGGACACTTGGAGACAGCGCTGTGGAAAAATTTCGTACGAAGCGGGATTTGGCCAAAGTTGAAAGACCTTCCAAAACCAACCCTAAAGAACTGAGCCAAACAATGAATGTTGCAACAAGCTCCTGCAGGAAAGGTGCTTCTATGAGACAAGCCCCGAGCAGGTAGCTACATTCTGCACAGTACAAAATGCAAATGAATTCCAGGCTGAAAACTCACTCCAGAAGGATGAAATGCATGTGTTTCTCTCTGAAAGAACACTCTGCCACTAGGCTTTTGCTTGCTCCTTCAAAGTCTTTGTAGAAACATGTGTTTTCACTGCTGGAATACGTTTTGGGATGCATTGTTTCAATCCCTTGCAAGCCTCATGTTGTTTCTTACACAAGGTGGAAAAGCAAGGACTATATGTTTCCCAGATCACTTGAAATCCAGGAAAACGCACGCTACATCACTCTTGCTCAAACACGATCTTTCTCCTAATGTGTTGAGAACATTCAAGAAACCAGAAAAGAAGGGTATTTTGATGTGAATTTCAGATGGCTATGTACCAAAGGACATTTCTACTGGTTGCAGAGTGCAAAACCATGATTGACCTCATGTTCTCCATGAAAACCTTACATTTCCAAGTGACCTGAAGTAGGACTTTCACAAAAAGATGTGTTTGCGTGTCTGTGGTTTAGGCAGCTCTAAGTAGTGTATTCAGTGCTGGAGAGTAACACACTGTACAGAATTTACACAGCGTTTTGAGAGCACAACCTGCTTCAAGCTGAAACTGCTACAAGGTGTGTGTAGCATGCAGAAAGAAGGCTTGTCATTTCAAAGAAAGAAGTGGAAACCAAAATGCAGGTAGTGAAATGAGCACACCAGTCTGGAAGATGTGCATGTGGACAGTTTCAAGCAGCAGCTCTTTGTGGACACTTGGAGACAGCGCTGTGGAAAAATTTCGTACGAAGCGGGATTTGGCCAAAGTTGAAAGACCTTCCAAAACCAACCCTAAAGAACTGAGCCAAACAATGAATGTTGCAACAAGCTCCTGCAGGAAAGGTGCTTCTATGAGACAAGCCCCGAGCAGGTAGCTACATTCTGCACAGTACAAAATGCAAATGAATTCCAGGCTGAAAACTCACTCCAGAAGGATGAAATGCATGTGTTTCTCTCTGAAAGAACACTCTGCCACTAGGCTTTTGCTTGCTCCTTCAAAGTCTTTGTAGAAACATGTGTTTTCACTGCTGGAATACGTTTTGGGATGCATTGTTTCAATCCCTTGCAAGCCTCATGTTGTTTCTTACACAAGGTGGAAAAGCAAGGACTATATGTTTCCCAGATCACTTGAAATCCAGGAAAACGCACGCTACATCACTCTTGCTCAAACACGATCTTTCTCCTAATGTGTTGAGAACATTCAAGAAACCAGAAAAGAAGGGTATTTTGATGTGAATTTCAGATGGCTATGTACCAAAGGACATTTCTACTGGTTGCAGAGTGCAAAACCATGATTGACCTCATGTTCTCCATGAAAACCTTACTTTTCCAAGTGACCTGAAGTAGGACTTTCACAAAAAGATGTGTTTGCGTGTCTGTGGTTTAGGCAGCTCTAAGTAGTGTATTCAGTGCTGGAGAGTAACACACTGTACAGAATTTACACAGCGTTTTGAGAGCACAACCTGCTTCAAGCTGAAACTGCTACAAGGTGTGTGTAGCATGCAGAAAGAAGGCTTGTCATTTCAAAGAAAGAAGTGGAAACCAAAATGCAGGTAGTGAAATGAGCACACCAGTCTGGAAGATGTGCATGTGGACAGTTTCAAGCAGCAGCTCTTTGTGGACACTTGGAGACAGCGCTGTGGAAAAATTTCGTACGAAGCGGGATTTGGCCAAAGTTGAAAGACCTTCCAAAACCAACCCTAAAGAACTGAGCCAAACAATGAATGTTGCAACAAGCTCCTGCAGGAAAGGTGCTTCTATGAGACAAGCCCCGAGCAGGTAGCTACATTCTGCACAGTACAAAATGCAAATGAATTCCAGGCTGAAAACTCACTCCAGAAGGATGAAATGCATGTGTTTCTCTCTGAAAGAACACTCTGCCACTAGGCTTTTGCTTGCTCCTTCAAAGTCTTTGTAGAAACATGTGTTTTCACTGCTGGAATACGTTTTGGGATGCATTGTTTCAATCCCTTGCAAGCCTCATGTTGTTTCTTACACAAGGTGGAAAAGCAAGGACTATATGTTTCCCAGATCACTTGAAATCCATGAAAACGCACGCTACATCACTCTTGCTCAAACACGATCTTTCTCCTAATGTGTTGAGAACATTCAAGAAACCAGAAAAGAAGGGTATTTTGATGTGAATTTCAGATGGCTATGTACCAAAGGACATTTCTACTGGTTGCAGAGTGCAAAACCATGATTGACCTCATGTTCTCCATGAAAACCTTACATTTCCAAGTGACCTGAAGTAGGACTTTCACAAAAAGATGTGTTTGCGTGTCTGTGGTTTAGGCAGCTCTAAGTAGTGTATTCAGTGCTGGAGAGTAACACACTGTACAGAATTTACACAGCGTTTTGAGAGCACAACCTGCTTCAAGCTGAAACTGCTACAAGGTGTGTGTAGCATGCAGAAAGAAGGCTTGTCATTTCAAAGAAAGAAGTGGAAACCAAAATGCAGGTAGTGAAATGAGCACACCAGTCTGGAAGATGTGCATGTGGACAGTTTCAAGCAGCAGCTCTTTGTGGACACTTGGAGACAGCGCTGTGGAAAAATTTCGTACGAAGCGGGATTTGGCCAAAGTTGAAAGACCTTCCAAAACCAACCCTAAAGAACTGAGCCAAACAATGAATGTTGCAACAAGCTCCTGCAGGAAAGGTGCTTCTATGAGACAAGCCCCGAGCAGGTAGCTACATTCTGCACAGTACAAAATGCAAATGAATTCCAGGCTGAAAACTCACTCCAGAAGGATGAAATGCATGTGTTTCTCTCTGAAAGAACACTCTGCCACTAGGCTTTTGCTTGCTCCTTCAAAGTCTTTGTAGAAACATGTGTTTTCACTGCTGGAATACGTTTTGGGATGCATTGTTTCAATCCCTTGCAAGCCTCATGTTGTTTCTTACACAAGGTGGAAAAGCAAGGACTATATGTTTCCCAAATCACTTGAAATCCAGGAAAACGCACGCTACATCACTCTTGCTCAAACACGATCTTTCTCCTAATGTGTTGAGAACATTCAAGAAACAAGAAAAGAAGGGTATTTTGATGTGAATTTCAGATGGCTATGTACCAAAGGACATTTCTACTGGTTGCAGAGTGCAAAACCATGATTGACCTCATGTTCTCCATGAAAACCTTACATTTCCAAGTGACCTGAAGTAGGACTTTCACAAAAAGATGTGTTTGCGTGTCTGTGGTTTAGGCAGCTCTAAGTAGTGTATTCAGTGCTGGAGAGTAACACACTGTACAGAATTTACACAGCGTTTTGAGAGCACAACCTGCTTCAAGCTGAAACTGCTACAAGGTGTGTGTAGCATGCAGAAAGAAGGCTTGTCATTTCAAAGAAAGAAGTGGAAACCAAAATGCAGGTAGTGAAATGAGCACACCAGTCTGGAAGAAGTGCATGTGGACAGTTTCAAGCAGCAGCTCTTTGTGGACACTTGGAGACAGCGCTGTGGAAAAATTTCGTGCGAAGCGGGATTTGGCCAAAGTTGAAAGACCTTCCAAAACCAACCCTAAAGAACTGAGCCAAACAATGAATGTTGCAACAAGCTCCTGCAGGAAAGGTGCTTCTATGAGACAAGCCCCGAGCAGGTAGCTACATTCTGCACAGTACAAAATGCAAATGAATTCCAGGCTGAAAACTCACTCCAGAAGGATGAAATGCATGTGTTTCTCTCTGAAAGAACACTCTGCCACTAGGCTTTTGCTTGCTCCTTCAAAGTCTTTGTAGAAACATGTGTTTTCACTGCTGGAATACGTTTTGGGATGCATTGTTTCAATCCCTTGCAAGCCTCATGTTGTTTCTTACACAAGGTGGAAAAGCAAGGACTATATGTTTCCCAGATCACTTGAAATCCAGGAAAACGCACGCTACATCACTCTTGCTCAAACACGATCTTTCTCCTAATGTGTTGAGAACATTCAAGAAACCAGAAAAGAAGGGTATTTTGATGTGAATTTCAGATGGCTATGTACCAAAGGACATTTCTACTGGTTGCAGAGTGCAAAACCATGATTGACCTCATGTTCTCCATGAAAACCTTACATTTCCAAGTGACCTGAAGTAGGACTTTCACAAAAAGATGTGTTTGCGTGTCTGTGGTTTAGGCAGCTCTAAGTAGTGTATTCAGTGCTGGAGAGTAACACACTGTACAGAATTTACACAGCGTTTTGAGAGCACAACATGCTTCAAGCTGAAACTGCTACAAGGTGTGTGTAGCATGCAGAAAGAAGGCTTGTCATTTCAAAGAAAGAAGTGGAAACCAAAATGCAGGTAGTGAAATGAGCACACCAGTCTGGAAGATGTGCATGTGGACAGTTTCAAGCAGCAGCTCTTTGTGGACACTTGGAGACAGAGCTGTGAAAAAATTTCGTACGAAGCGGAATTTGGCCAAAGTTGAAAGACCTTCCAAAACCAACCCTAAAGAACTGAGCCAAACAATGAATGTTGCAACAAGCTCCTGCAGGAAAGGTGCTTCTATGAGACAAGCCCCGAGCAGGTAGCTACATTCTGCACAGTACAAAATGCAAATGAATTCCAGGCTGAAAACTCACTCCAGAAGGATGAAATGCATGTGTTTCTCTCTGAAAGAACACTCTGCCACTAGGCTTTTGCTTGCTCCTTCAAAGTCTTTGTAGAAACATGTGTTTTCACTGCTGGAATACGTTTTGGGATGCATTGTTTCAATCCCTTGCAAGCCTCATGTTGTTTCTTACACAAGGTGGAAAAGCAAGGACTATATGTTTCCCAAATCACTTGAAATCCAGGAAAACGCACACTACATCACTCTTGCTCAAACACGATCTTTCTCCTAATGTGTTGAGAACATTCAAGAAACCAGAAAAGAAGGGTATTTTGATGTGAATTTCAGATGGCTATGTACCAAAGGACATTTCTACTGGTTGCAGAGTGCAAAACCATGATTGACCTCATGTTCTCCATGAAAACCTTACATTTCCAAGTGACCTGAAGTAGGACTTTCACAAAAAGATGTGTTTGCGTGTCTGTGGTTTAGGCAGCTCTAAGTAGTGTATTCAGTGCTGGAGAGTAACACACTGTACAGAATTTACACAGCGTTTTGAGAGCACAACCTGCTTCAAGCTGAAACTGCTACAAGGTGTGTGTAGCATGCAGAAAGAAGGCTTGTCATTTCAAAGAAAGAAGTGGAAACCAAAATGCAGGTAGTGAAATGAGCACACCAGTCTGGAAGATGTGCATGTGGACAGTTTCAAGCAGCAGCTCTTTGTGGACACTTGGAGACAGCGCTGTGGAAAAATTTCGTACGAAGCGGGATTTGGCCAAAGTTGAAAGACCTTCCAAAACCAACCCTAAAGAACTGAGCCAAACAATGAATGTTGCAACAAGCTCCTGCAGGAAAGGTGCTTCTATGAGACAAGCCCCGAGCAGGTAGCTACATTCTGCACAGTACAAAATGCAAATGAATTCCAGGCTGAAAACTCACTCCAGAAGGATGAAATGCATGTGTTTCTCTCTGAAAGAACACTCTGCCACTAGGCTTTTGCTTGCTCCTTCAAAGTCTTTGTAGAAACATGTGTTTTCACTGCTGGAATACGTTTTGGGATGCATTGTTTCAATCCCTTGCAAGCCTCATGTTGTTTCTTACACAATGTGGAAAAGCAAGGACTATATGTTTCCCAAATCACTTGAAATCCAGGAAAACGCACGCTACATCACTCTTGCTCAAACACGATCTTTCTCCTAATGTGTTGAGAACATTCAAGAAACCAGAAAAGAAGGGTATTTTGATGTGAATTTCAGATGGCTATGTACAAAAGGACATTTCTACTGGTTGCAGAGGGCAAAACCATGATTGACCTCATGTTCTCCATGAAAACCTTACATTTCCAAGTGACCTGAAGTAGGACTTTCACAAAAAGATGTGTTTGCGTGTCTGTGGTTTAGGCAGCTCTAAGTAGTGTATTCAGTGCTGGAGAGTAACACACTGTACAGAATTTACACAGCGTTTTGAGAGCACAACATGCTTCAAGCTGAAACTGCTACAAGGTGTGTGTAGCATGCAGAAAGAAGGCTTGTCATTTCAAAGAAAGAAGTGGAAACCAAAATGCAGGTAGTGAAATGAGCACACCAGTCTGGAAGATGTGCATGTGGACAGTTTCAAGCAGCAGCTCTTTGTGGACACTTGGAGACAGCGCTGTGGAAAAATTTCGTGCGAAGCGGGATTTGGCCAAAGTTGAAAGACCTTCCAAAACCAACCCTAAAGAACTGAGCCAAACAATGAATGTTGCAACAAGCTCCTGCAGGAAAGGTGCTTCTATGAGACAAGCCCCGAGCAGGTAGCTACATTCTGCACAGTACAAAATGCAAATGAATTCCAGGCTGAAAACTCACTCCAGAAGGATGAAATGCATGTGTTTCTCTCTGAAAGAACACTCTGCCACTAGGCTTTTGCTTGCTCCTTCAAAGTCTTTGTAGAAACATGTGTTTTCACTGCTGGAATACGTTTTGGGATGCATTGTTTCAATCCCTTGCAAGCCTCATGTTGTTTCTTACACAAGGTGGAAAAGCAAGGACTATATGTTTCCCAGATCACTTGAAATCCAGGAAAACGCACACTACATCACTCTTGCTCAAACACGATCTTTCTCCTAATGTGTTGAGAACATTCAAGAAACCAGAAAAGAAGGGTATTTTGATGTGAATTTCAGATGGCTATGTACCAAAGGACATTTCTACTGGTTGCAGAGTGCAAAACCATGATTGACCTCATGTTCTCCATGAAATCCTTACATTTCCAAGTGACCTGAAGTAGGACTTTCACAAAAAGATGTGTTTGCGTGTCTGTGGTTTAGGCAGCTCTAAGTAGTGTATTCAGTGCTGGAGAGTAACACACTGTACAGAATTTACACAGCGTTTTGAGAGCACAACATGCTTCAAGCTGAAACTGCTACAAGGTGTGTGTAGCATGCAGAAAGAAGGCTTGTCATTTCAAAGAAAGAAGTGGAAACCAAAATGCAGGTAGTGAAATGAGCACACCAGTCTGGAAGATGTGCATGTGGACAGTTTCAAGCAGCAGCTCTTTGTGGACACTTGGAGACAGCGCTGTGAAAAAATTTCGTACGAAGCGGGATTTGGCCAAAGTTGAAAGGCCTTCCAAAACCAACCCTAAAGAACTGAGCCAAACAATGAATGTTGCAACAAGCTCCTGCAGGAAAGGTGCTTCTATGAGACAAGCCCCGAGCAGGTAGCTACATTCTGCACAGTACAAAATGCAAATGAATTCCAGGCTGAAAACTCACTCCAGAAGGATGAAATGCATGTGTTTCTCTCTGAAAGAACACTCTGCCACTAGGCTTTTGCTTGCTCCTTCAAAGTCTTTGTAGAAACATGTCTTTTCACTGCTGGAATACGTTTTGGGATGCATTGTTTCAATCCCTTGCAAGCCTCATGTTGTTTCTTACACAATGTGGAAAAGCAAGGACTATATGTTTCCCAAATCACTTGAAATCCAGGAAAACGCACACTACATCACTCTTGCTCAAACACGATCTTTCTCCTAATGTGTTGAGAACATTCAAGAAACCAGAAAAGAAGGGTATTTTGATGTGAATTTCAGATGGCTATGTACCAAAGGACATTTCTACTGGTTGCAGAGTGCAAAACCATGATTGACCTCATGTTCTCCATGAAAACCTTACATTTCCAAGTGACCTGAAGTAGGACTTTCACAAAAAGATGTGTTTGCGTGTCTGTGGTTTAGGCAGCTCTAAGTAGTGTATTCAGTGCTGGAGAGTAACACACTGTACAGAATTTACACAGCGTTTTGAGAGCACAACATGCTTCAAGCTGAAACTGCTACAAGGTGTGTGTAGCATGCAGAAAGAAGGCTTGTCATTTCAAAGAAAGAAGTGGAAACCAAAATGCAGGTAGTGAAATGAGCACACCAGTTTGGAAGATGTGCATGTGGACAGTTTCAAGCAGCAGCTCTTTGTGGACACTTAGAGACAGCGCTGTGAAAAAATTTCGTACGAAGCGGGATTTGGCCAAAGTTGAAAGACCTTCCAAAACCAACCCTAAAGAACTGAGCCAAACAATGAATGTTGCAACAAGCTCCTGCAGGAAAGGTGCTTCTATGAGACAAGCCCCGAGCAGGTAGCTACATTCTGCACAGTACAAAATGCAAATGAATTCCAGGCTGAAAACTCACTCCAGAAGGATGAAATGCATGTGTTTCTCTCTGAAAGAACACTCTGCCACTAGGCTTTTGCTTGCTCCTTCAAAGTCTTTGTAGAAACATGTGTTTTCACTGCTGGAATACGTTTTGGGATGCATTGTTTCAATCCCTTGCAAGCCTCATGTTGTTTCTTACACAATGTGGAAAAGCAAGGACTATATGTTTCCCAAATCACTTGAAATCCAGGAAAACGCACACTACATCACTCTTGCTCAAACACGATCTTTCTCCTAATGTGTTGAGAACATTCAAGAAACCAGAAAAGAAGGGTATTTTGATGTGAATTTCAGATGGCTATGTACAAAAGGACATTTCTACTGGTTGCAGAGTGCAAAACCATGATTGACCTCATGTTCTCCATGAAAACCTTACATTTCCAAGTGACCTGAAGTAGGACTTTCACAAAAAGATGTGTTTGCGTGTCTGTGGTTTAGGCAGCTCTAAGTAGTGTATTCAGTGCTGGAGAGTAACACACTGTACAGAATTTACACAGCGTTTTGAGAGCACAACATGCTTCAAGCTGAAACTGCTACAAGGTGTGTGTAGCATGCAGAAAGAAGGCTTGTCATTTCAAAGAAAGAAGTGGAAACCAAAATGCAGGTAGTGAAATGAGCACACCAGTCTGGAAGATGTGCATGTGGACAGTTTCAAGCAGCAGCTCTTTGTGGACACTTGGAGACAGCGCTGTGAAAAAATTTCGTACGAAGCGGGATTTGGCCAAAGTTGAAAGGCCTTCCAAAACCAACCCTAAAGAACTGAGCCAAACAATGAATGTTGCAACAAGCTCCTGCAGGAAAGGTGCTTCTATGAGACAAGCCCCGAGCAGGTAGCTACATTCTGCACAGTACAAAATGCAAATGAATTCCAGGCTGAAAACTCACTCCAGAAGGATGAAATGCATGTGTTTCTCTCTGAAAGAACACTCTGCCACTAGGCTTTTGCTTGCTCCTTCAAAGTCTTTGTAGAAACATGTGTTTTCACTGCTGGAATACGTTTTGGGATGCATTGTTTCAATCCCTTGCAAGCCTCATGTTGTTTCTTACACAATGTGGAAAAGCAAGGACTATATGTTTCCCAAATCACTTGAAATCCAGGAAAACGCACACTACATCACTCTTGCTCAAACACGATCTTTCTCCTAATGTGTTGAGAACATTCAAGAAACCAGAAAAGAAGGGTATTTTGATGTGAATTTCAGATGGCTATGTACCAAAGGACATTTCTACTGGTTGCAGAGTGCAAAACCATGATTGACCTCATGTTCTCCATGAAAACCTTACATTTCCAAGTGACCTGAAGTAGGACTTTCACAAAAAGATGTGTTTGCGTGTCTGTGGTTTAGGCAGCTCTAAGTAGTGTATTCAGTGCTGGAGAGTAACACACTGTACAGAATTTACACAGCGTTTTGAGAGCACAACATGCTTCAAGCTGAAACTGCTACAAGGTGTGTGTAGCATGCAGAAAGAAGGCTTGTCATTTCAAAGAAAGAAGTGGAAACCAAAATGCAGCTAGTGAAATGAGCACACCAGTCTGGAAGATGTGCATGTGGACAGTTTCAAGCAGCAGCTCTTTGTGGACACTTGGAGACAGCGCTGTGAAAAAATTTCGTACGAAGCGGGATTTGGCCAAAGTTGAAAGGCCTTCCAAAACCAACCCTAAAGAACTGAGCCAAACAATGAATGTTGCAACAAGCTCCTGCAGGAAAGGTGCTTCTATGAGACAAGCCCCGAGCAGGTAGCTACATTCTGCACAGTACAAAATGCAAATGAATTCCAGGCTGAAAACTCACTCCAGAAGGATGAAATGCATGTGTTTCTCTCTGAAAGAACACTCTGCCACTAGGCTTTTGCTTGCTCCTTCAAAGTCTTTGTAGAAACATGTGTTTTCACTGCTGGAATACGTTTTGGGATGCATTGTTTCAATCCCTTGCAAGCCTCATGTTGTTTCTTACACAATGTGGAAAAGCAAGGACTATATGTTTCCCAAATCACTTGAAATCCAGGAAAACGCACACTACATCACTCTTGCTCAAACACGATCTTTCTCCTAATGTGTTGAGAACATTCAAGAAACCAGAAAAGAAGGGTATTTTGATGTGAATTTCAGATGGCTATGTACCAAAGGACATTTCTACTGGTTGCAGAGTGCAAAACCATGATTGACCTCATGTTCTCCATGAAAACCTTACATTTCCAAGTGACCTGAAGTAGGACTTTCACAAAAAGATGTGTTTGCGTGTGTGTGGTTTAGGCAGCTCTAAGTAGTGTATTCAGTGCTGGAGAGTAACACACTGTACAGAATTTACACAGCGTTTTGAGAGCACAACCTGCTTCAAGCTGAAACTGCTATAAGGTGTGTGTAGCATGCAGAAAGAAGGCTTGTCATTTCAAAGAAAGAAGTGGAAACCAAAATGCAGGTAGTGAAATGAGCACACCAGTCTGGAAGAAGTGCATGTGGACAGTTTCAAGCAGCAGCTCTTTGTGGACACTTGGAGACAGCGCTGTGGAAAAATTTCGTACGAAGCGGGATTTGGCCAAAGTTGAAAGACCTTCCAAAACCAACCCTAAAGAACTGAGCCAAACAATGAATGTTGCAACAAGCTCCTGCAGGAAAGGTGCTTCTATGAGACAAGCCCCGAGCAGGTAGCTACATTCTGCACAGTACAAAATGCAAATGAATTCCAGGCTGAAAACTCACTCCAGAAGGATGAAATGCATGTGTTTCTCTCTGAAAGAACACTCTGCCACTAGGCTTTTGCTTGCTCCTTCAAAGTCTTTGTAGAAACATGTGTTTTCACTGCTGGAATACGTTTTGGGATGCATTGTTTCAATCCCTTGCAAGCCTCATGTTGTTTCTTACACAATGTGGAAAAGCAAGGACTATATGTTTCCCAAATCACTTGAAATCCAGGAAAACGCACACTACATCACTCTTGCTCAAACACGATCTTTCTCCTAATGTGTTGAGAACATTCAAGAAACCAGAAAAGAAGGGTATTTTGATGTGAATTTCAGATGGCTATGTACCAAAGGACATTTCTACTGGTTGCAGAGTGCAAAACCATGATTGACCTCATGTTCTCCATGAAAACCTTACATTTCCAAGTGACCTGAAGTAGGACTTTCACAAAAAGATGTGTTTGCGTGTCTGTGGTTTAGGCAGCTCTAAGTAGTGTATTCAGTGCTGGAGAGTAACACACTGTACAGAATTTACACAGCGTTTTGAGAGCACAACATGCTTCAAGCTGAAACTGCTACAAGGTGTGTGTAGCATGCAGAAAGAAGGCTTGTCATTTCAAAGAAAGAAGTGGAAACCAAAATGCAGGTAGTGAAATGAGCACACCAGTCTGGAAGATGTGCATGTGGACAGTTTCAAGCAGCAGCTCTTTCTGGACACTTGGAGACAGCGCTGTGAAAAAATTTCGTACGAAGCGGGATTTGGCCAAAGTTGAAAGGCCTTCCAAAACCAACCCTAAAGAACTGAGCCAAACAATGAATGTTGCAACAAGCTCCTGCAGGAAAGGTGCTTCTATGAGACAAGCCCCGAGCAGGTAGCTACATTCTGCACAGTACAAAATGCAAATGAATTCCAGGCTGAAAACTCACTCCAGAAGGATGAAATGCATGTGTTTCTCTCTGAAAGAACACTCTGCCACTAGGCTTTTGCTTGCTCCTTCAAAGTCTTTGTAGAAACATGTGTTTTCACTGCTGGAATACGTTTTGGGATGCATTGTTTCAATCCCTTGCAAGCCTCATGTTGTTTCTTACACAATGTGGAAAAGCAAGGACTATATGTTTCCCAAATCACTTGAAATCCAGGAAAACGCACACTACATCACTCTTGCTCAAACACGATCTTTCTCCTAATGTGTTGAGAACATTCAAGAAACCAGAAAAGAAGGGTATTTTGATGTGAATTTCAGATGGCTATGTACCAAAGGACATTTCTACTGGTTGCAGAGTGCAAAACCATGATTGACCTCATGTTCTCCATGAAAACCTTACATTTCCAAGTGACCTGAAGTAGGACTTTCACAAAAAGATGTGTTTGCGTGTCTGTGGTTTAGGCAGCTCTAAGTAGTGTATTCAGTGCTGGAGAGTAACACACTGTACAGAATTTACACAGCGTTTTGAGAGCACAACCTGCTTCAAGCTGAAACTGCTACAAGGTGTGTGTAGCATGCAGAAAGAAGGCTTGTCATTTCAAAGAAAGAAGTGGAAACCAAAATGCAGGTAGTGAAATGAGCACACCAGTCTGGAAGAAGTGCATGTGGACAGTTTCAAGCAGCAGCTCTTTGTGGACACTTGGAGACAGCGCTGTGGAAAAATTTCGTACGAAGCGGGATTTGGCCAAAGTTGAAAGACCTTCCAAAACCAACCCTAAAGAACTGAGCCAAACAATGAATGTTGCAACAAGCTCCTGCAGGAAAGGTGCTTCTATGAGACAAGCCCCGAGCAGGTAGCTACATTCTGCACAGTACAAAATGCAAATGAATTCCAGGCTGAAAACTCACTCCAGAAGGATGAAATGCATGTGTTTCTCTCTGAAAGAACACTCTGCCACTAGGCTTTTGCTTGCTCCTTCAAAGTCTTTGTAGAAACATGTGTTTTCACTGCTGGAATACGTTTTGGGATGCATTGTTTCAATCCCTTGCAAGCCTCATGTTGTTTCTTACACAATGTGGAAAAGCAAGGACTATATGTTTCCCAAATCACTTGAAATCCAGGAAAACGCACACTACATCACTCTTGCTCAAACACGATCTTTCTCCTAATGTGTTGAGAACATTCAAGAAACCAGAAAAGAAGGGTATTTTGATGTGAATTTCAGATGGCTATGTACCAAAGGACATTTCTACTGGTTGCAGAGTGCAAAACCATGATTGACCTCATGTTCTCCATGAAAACCTTACATTTCCAAGTGACCTGAAGTAGGACTTTCACAAAAAGATGTGTTTGCGTGTCTGTGGTTTAGGCAGCTCTAAGTAGTGTATTCAGTGCTGGAGAGTAACACACTGTACAGAATTTACACAGCGTTTTGAGAGCACAACCTGCTTCAAGCTGAAACTGCTATAAGGTGTGTGTAGCATGCAGAAAGAAGGCTTGTCATTTCAAAGAAAGAAGTGGAAACCAAAATGCAGGTAGTGAAATGAGCACACCAGTCTGGAAGAAGTGCATGTGGACAGTTTCAAGCAGCAGCTCTTTGTGGACACTTGGAGACAGCGCTGTGGAAAAATTTCGTACGAAGCGGGATTTGGCCAAAGTTGAAAGACCTTCCAAAACCAACCCTAAAGAACTGAGCCAAACAATGAATGTTGCAACAAGCTCCTGCAGGAAAGGTGCTTCTATGAGACAAGCCCCGAGCAGGTAGCTACATTCTGCACAGTACAAAATGCAAATGAATTCCAGGCTGAAAACTCACTCCAGAAGGATGAAATGCATGTGTTTCTCTCTGAAAGAACACTCTGCCACTAGGCTTTTGCTTGCTCCTTCAAAGTCTTTGTAGAAACATGTGTTTTCACTGCTGGAATACGTTTTGGGATGCATTGTTTCAATCCCTTGCAAGCCTCATGTTGTTTCTTACACAATGTGGAAAAGCAAGGACTATATGTTTCCCAAATCACTTGAAATCCAGGAAAACGCACACTACATCACTCTTGCTCAAACACGATCTTTCTCCTAATGTGTTGAGAACATTCAAGAAACCAGAAAAGAAGGGTATTTTGATGTGAATTTCAGATGGCTATGTACCAAAGGACATTTCTACTGGTTGCAGAGTGCAAAACCATGATTGACCTCATGTTCTCCATGAAAACCTTACATTTCCAAGTGACCTGAAGTAGGACTTTCACAAAAAGATGTGTTTGCGTGTCTGTGGTTTAGGCAGCTCTAAGTAGTGTATTCAGTGCTGGAGAGTAACACACTGTACAGAATTTACACAGCGTTTTGAGAGCACAACATGCTTCAAGCTGAAACTGCTACAAGGTGTGTGTAGCATGCAGAAAGAAGGCTTGTCATTTCAAAGAAAGAAGTGGAAACCAAAATGCAGGTAGTGAAATGAGCACACCAGTCTGGAAGATGTGCATGTGGACAGTTTCAAGCAGCAGCTCTTTCTGGACACTTGGAGACAGCGCTGTGAAAAAATTTCGTACGAAGCGGGATTTGGCCAAAGTTGAAAGGCCTTCCAAAACCAACCCTAAAGAACTGAGCCAAACAATGAATGTTGCAACAAGCTCCTGCAGGAAAGGTGCTTCTATGAGACAAGCCCCGAGCAGGTAGCTACATTCTGCACAGTACAAAATGCAAATGAATTCCAGGCTGAAAACTCACTCCAGAAGGATGAAATGCATGTGTTTCTCTCTGAAAGAACACTCTGCCACTAGGCTTTTGCTTGCTCCTTCAAAGTCTTTGTAGAAACATGTGTTTTCACTGCTGGAATACGTTTTGGGATGCATTGTTTCAATCCCTTGCAAGCCTCATGTTGTTTCTTACACAATGTGGAAAAGCAAGGACTATATGTTTCCCAAATCACTTGAAATCCAGGAAAACGCACACTACATCACTCTTGCTCAAACACGATCTTTCTCCTAATGTGTTGAGAACATTCAAGAAACCAGAAAAGAAGGGTATTTTGATGTGAATTTCAGATGGCTATGTACCAAAGGACATTTCTACTGGTTGCAGAGTGCAAAACCATGATTGACCTCATGTTCTCCATGAAAACCTTACATTTCCAAGTGACCTGAAGTAGGACTTTCACAAAAAGATGTGTTTGCGTGTCTGTGGTTTAGGCAGCTCTAAGTAGTGTATTCAGTGCTGGAGAGTAACACACTGTACAGAATTTACACAGCGTTTTGAGAGCACAACCTGCTTCAAGCTGAAACTGCTATAAGGTGTGTGTAGCATGCAGAAAGAAGGCTTGTCATTTCAAAGAAAGAAGTGGAAACCAAAATGCAGGTAGTGAAATGAGCACACCAGTCTGGAAGAAGTGCATGTGGACAGTTTCAAGCAGCAGCTCTTTGTGGACACTTGGAGACAGCGCTGTGGAAAAATTTCGTACGAAGCGGGATTTGGCCAAAGTTGAAAGACCTTCCAAAACCAACCCTAAAGAACTGAGCCAAACAATGAATGTTGCAACAAGCTCCTGCAGGAAAGGTGCTTCTATGAGACAAGCCCCGAGCAGGTAGCTACATTCTGCACAGTACAAAATGCAAATGAATTCCAGGCTGAAAACTCACTCCAGAAGGATGAAATGCATGTGTTTCTCTCTGAAAGAACACTCTGCCACTAGGCTTTTGCTTGCTCCTTCAAAGTCTTTGTAGAAACATGTGTTTTCACTGCTGGAATACGTTTTGGGATGCATTGTTTCAATCCCTTGCAAGCCTCATGTTGTTTCTTACACAATGTGGAAAAGCAAGGACTATATGTTTCCCAAATCACTTGAAATCCAGGAAAACGCACACTACATCACTCTTGCTCAAACACGATCTTTCTCCTAATGTGTTGAGAACATTCAAGAAACCAGAAAAGAAGGGTATTTTGATGTGAATTTCAGATGGCTATGTACCAAAGGACATTTCTACTGGTTGCAGAGTGCAAAACCATGATTGACCTCATGTTCTCCATGAAAACCTTACATTTCCAAGTGACCTGAAGTAGGACTTTCACAAAAAGATGTGTTTGCGTGTCTGTGGTTTAGGCAGCTCTAAGTAGTGTATTCAGTGCTGGAGAGTAACACACTGTACAGAATTTACACAGCGTTTTGAGAGCACAACATGCTTCAAGCTGAAACTGCTACAAGGTGTGTGTAGCATGCAGAAAGAAGGCTTGTCATTTCAAAGAAAGAAGTGGAAACCAAAATGCAGGTAGTGAAATGAGCACACCAGTCTGGAAGATGTGCATGTGGACAGTTTCAAGCAGCAGCTCTTTGT
Source organism: Miniopterus natalensis (assembly GCF_054644295.1). Taxonomy (NCBI): domain Eukaryota; kingdom Metazoa; phylum Chordata; class Mammalia; order Chiroptera; family Miniopteridae; genus Miniopterus; species Miniopterus natalensis. The sequence continues at coordinate 100,942 of NW_028269989.1, read as the reverse complement.
GGACACTTGGAGACAGCGCTGTGAAAAAATTTCGTACGAAGCGGGATTTGGCCAAAGTTGAAAGGCCTTCCAAAACCAACCCTAAAGAACTGAGCCAAACAATGAATGTTGCAACAAGCTCCTGCAGGAAAGGTGCTTCTATGAGACAAGCCCCGAGCAGGTAGCTACATTCTGCACAGTACAAAATGCAAATGAATTCCAGGCTGAAAACTCACTCCAGAAGGATGAAATGCATGTGTTTCTCTCTGAAAGAACACTCTGCCACTAGGCTTTTGCTTGCTCCTTCAAAGTCTTTGTAGAAACATGTGTTTTCACTGCTGGAATACGTTTTGGGATGCATTGTTTCAATCCCTTGCAAGCCTCATGTTGTTTCTTACACAATGTGGAAAAGCAAGGACTATATGTTTCCCAAATCACTTGAAATCCAGGAAAACGCACACTACATCACTCTTGCTCAAACACGATCTTTCTCCTAATGTGTTGAGAACATTCAAGAAACCAGAAAAGAAGGGTATTTTGATGTGAATTTCAGATGGCTATGTACCAAAGGACATTTCTACTGGTTGCAGAGTGCAAAACCATGATTGACCTCATGTTCTCCATGAAAACCTTACATTTCCAAGTGACCTGAAGTAGGACTTTCACAAAAAGATGTGTTTGCGTGTCTGTGGTTTAGGCAGCTCTAAGTAGTGTATTCAGTGCTGGAGAGTAACACACTGTACAGAATTTACACAGCGTTTTGAGAGCACAACCTGCTTCAAGCTGAAACTGCTATAAGGTGTGTGTAGCATGCAGAAAGAAGGCTTGTCATTTCAAAGAAAGAAGTGGAAACCAAAATGCAGGTAGTGAAATGAGCACACCAGTCTGGAAGAAGTGCATGTGGACAGTTTCAAGCAGCAGCTCTTTGTGGACACTTGGAGACAGCGCTGTGGAAAAATTTCGTACGAAGCGGGATTTGGCCAAAGTTGAAAGACCTTCCAAAACCAACCCTAAAGAACTGAGCCAAACAATGAATGTTGCAACAAGCTCCTGCAGGAAAGGTGCTTCTATGAGACAAGCCCCGAGCAGGTAGCTACATTCTGCACAGTACAAAATGCAAATGAATTCCAGGCTGAAAACTCACTCCAGAAGGATGAAATGCATGTGTTTCTCTCTGAAAGAACACTCTGTCACTAGGCTTTTGCTTGCTCCTTCAAAGTCTTTGTAGAAACATGTGTTTTCACTGCTGGAATACGTTTTGGGATGCATTGTTTCAATCCCTTGCAAGCCTCATGTTGTTTCTTACACAAGGTGGAAAAGCAAGGACTATATGTTTCCCAGATCACTTGAAATCCAGGAAAACGCACGCTACATCACTCTTGCTCAAACACGATCTTTCTCCTAATGTGTTGAGAACATTCAAGAAACCAGAAAAGAAGGGTATTTTGATGTGAATTTCAGATGGCTATGTACCAAAGGACATTTCTACTGGTTGCAGAGTGCAAAACCATGATTGACCTCATGTTCTCCATGAAAACCTTACATTTCCAAGTGACCTGAAGTAGGACTTTCACAAAAAGATGTGTTTGCGTGTCTGTGGTTTAGGCAGCTCTAAGTAGTGTATTCAGTGCTGGAGAGTAACACACTGTACAGAATTTACACAGCGTTTTGAGAGCACAACATGCTTCAAGCTGAAACTGCTACAAGGTGTGTGTAGCATGCAGAAAGAAGGCTTGTCATTTCAAAGAAAGAAGTGGAAACCAAAATGCAGGTAGTGAAATGAGCACACCAGTCTGGAAGATGTGCATGTGGACAGTTTCAAGCAGCAGCTCTTTGTGGACACTTGGAGACAGCGCTGTGAAAAAATTTCGTACGAAGCGGGATTTGGCCAAAGTTGAAAGGCCTTCCAAAACCAACCCTAAAGAACTGAGCCAAACAATGAATGTTGCAACAAGCTCCTGCAGGAAAGGTGCTTCTATGAGACAAGCCCCGAGCAGGTAGCTACATTCTGCACAGTACAAAATGCAAATGAATTCCAGGCTGAAAACTCACTCCAGAAGGATGAAATGCATGTGTTTCTCTCTGAAAGAACACTCTGCCACTAGGCTTTTGCTTGCTCCTTCAAAGTCTTTGTAGAAACATGTGTTTTCACTGCTGGAATACGTTTTGGGATGCATTGTTTCAATCCCTTGCAAGCCTCATGTTGTTTCTTACACAAGGTGGAAAAGCAAGGACTATATGTTTCCCAGATCACTTGAAATCCAGGAAAACGCACGCTACATCACTCTTGCTCAAACACGATCTTTCTCCTAATGTGTTGAGACCATTCAAGAAACCAGAAAAGAAGGGTATTTTGATGTGAATTTCAGATGGCTATGTACAAAAGGACATTTCTACTGGTTGCAGAGTGCAAAACCATGATTGACCTCATGTTCTCCATGAAAACCTTACATTTCCAAGTGACCTGAAGTAGGACTTTCACAAAAAGATGTGTTTGCGTGTCTGTGGTTTAGGCAGCTCTAAGTAGTGTATTCAGTGCTGGAGAGTAACACACTGTACAGAATTTACACAGCGTTTTGAGAGCACAACCTGCTTCAAGCTGAAACTGCTATAAGGTGTGTGTAGCATGCAGAAAGAAGGCTTGTCATTTCAAAGAAAGAAGTGGAAACCAAAATGCAGGTAGTGAAATGAGCACACCAGTCTGGAAGAAGTGCATGTGGACAGTTTCAAGCAGCAGCTCTTTGTGGACACTTGGAGACAGCGCTGTGGAAAAATTTCGTACGAAGCGGGATTTGGCCAAAGTTGAAAGACCTTCCAAAACCAACCCTAAAGAACTGAGCCAAACAATGAATGTTGCAACAAGCTCCTGCAGGAAAGGTGCTTCTATGAGACAAGCCCCGAGCAGGTAGCTACATTCTGCACAGTACAAAATGCAAATGAATTCCAGGCTGAAAACTCACTCCAGAAGGATGAAATGCATGTGTTTCTCTCTGAAAGAACACTCTGTCACTAGGCTTTTGCTTGCTCCTTCAAAGTCTTTGTAGAAACATGTGTTTTCACTGCTGGAATACGTTTTGGGATGCATTGTTTCAATCCCTTGCAAGCCTCATGTTGTTTCTTACACAAGGTGGAAAAGCAAGGACTATATGTTTCCCAGATCACTTGAAATCCAGGAAAACGCACGCTACATCACTCTTGCTCAAACACGATCTTTCTCCTAATGTGTTGAGAACATTCAAGAAACCAGAAAAGAAGGGTATTTTGATGTGAATTTCAGATGGCTATGTACCAAAGGACATTTCTACTGGTTGCAGAGTGCAAAACCATGATTGACCTCATGTTCTCCATGAAAACCTTACATTTCCAAGTGACCTGAAGTAGGACTTTCACAAAAAGATGTGTTTGCGTGTCTGTGGTTTAGGCAGCTCTAAGTAGTGTATTCAGTGCTGGAGAGTAACACACTGTACAGAATTTACACAGCGTTTTGAGAGCACAACATGCTTCAAGCTGAAACTGCTACAAGGTGTGTGTAGCATGCAGAAAGAAGGCTTGTCATTTCAAAGAAAGAAGTGGAAACCAAAATGCAGGTAGTGAAATGAGCACACCAGTCTGGAAGATGTGCATGTGGACAGTTTCAAGCAGCAGCTCTTTGTGGACACTTGGAGACAGCGCTGTGAAAAAATTTCGTACGAAGCGGGATTTGGCCAAAGTTGAAAGGCCTTCCAAAACCAACCCTAAAGAACTGAGCCAAACAATGAATGTTGCAACAAGCTCCTGCAGGAAAGGTGCTTCTATGAGACAAGCCCCGAGCAGGTAGCTACATTCTGCACAGTACAAAATGCAAATGAATTCCAGGCTGAAAACTCACTCCAGAAGGATGAAATGCATGTGTTTCTCTCTGAAAGAACACTCTGCCACTAGGCTTTTGCTTGCTCCTTCAAAGTCTTTGTAGAAACATGTGTTTTCACTGCTGGAATACGTTTTGGGATGCATTGTTTCAATCCCTTGCAAGCCTCATGTTGTTTCTTACACAAGGTGGAAAAGCAAGGACTATATGTTTCCCAGATCACTTGAAATCCAGGAAAACGCACGCTACATCACTCTTGCTCAAACACGATCTTTCTCCTAATGTGTTGAGACCATTCAAGAAACCAGAAAAGAAGGGTATTTTGATGTGAATTTCAGATGGCTATGTACAAAAGGACATTTCTACTGGTTGCAGAGTGCAAAACCATGATTGACCTCATGTTCTCCATGAAAACCTTACATTTCCAAGTGACCTGAAGTAGGACTTTCACAAAAAGATGTGTTTGCGTGTCTGTGGTTTAGGCAGCTCTAAGTAGTGTATTCAGTGCTGGAGAGTAACACACTGTACAGAATTTACACAGCGTTTTGAGAGCACAACATGCTTCAAGCTGAAACTGCTACAAGGTGTGTGTAGCATGCAGAAAGAAGGCTTGTCATTTCAAAGAAAGAAGTGGAAACCAAAATGCAGGTAGTGAAATGAGCACACCAGTCTGGAAGATGTGCATGTGGACAGTTTCAAGCAGCAGCTCTTTGTGGACACTTGGAGACAGCGCTGTGAAAAAATTTCGTACGAAGCGGGATTTGGCCAAAGTTGAAAGGCCTTCCAAAACCAACCCTAAAGAACTGAGCCAAACAATGAATGTTGCAACAAGCTCCTGCAGGAAAGGTGCTTCTATGAGACAAGCCCCGAGCAGGTATCTACATTCTGCACAGTACAAAATGCAAATGAATTCCAGGCTGAAAACTCACTCCAGAAGGATGAAATGCATGTGTTTCTCTCTGAAAGAACACTCTGCCACTAGGCTTTTGCTTGCTCCTTCAAAGTCTTTGTAGAAACATGTGTTTTCACTGCTGGAATACGTTTTGGGATGCATTGTTTCAATCCCTTGCAAGCCTCATGTTGTTTCTTACACAATGTGGAAAAGCAAGGACTATATGTTTCCCAAATCACTTGAAATCCAGGAAAACGCACACTACATCACTCTTGCTCAAACACGATCTTTCTCCTAATGTGTTGAGAACATTCAAGAAACCAGAAAAGAAGGGTATTTTGATGTGAATTTCAGATGGCTATGTACAAAAGGACATTTCTACTGGTTGCAGAGTGCAAAACCATGATTGACCTCATGTTCTCCATGAAAACCTTACATTTCCAAGTGACCTGAAGTAGGACTTTCACAAAAAGATGTGTTTGCGTGTCTGTGGTTTAGGCAGCTCTAAGTAGTGTATTCAGTGCTGGAGAGTAACACACTGTACAGAATTTACACAGCGTTTTGAGAGCACAACATGCTTCAAGCTGAAACTGCTACAAGGTGTGTGTAGCATGCAGAAAGAAGGCTTGTCATTTCAAAGAAAGAAGTGGAAACCAAAATGCAGGTAGTGAAATGAGCACACCAGTCTGGAAGATGTGCATGTGGACAGTTTCAAGCAGCAGCTCTTTGTGGACACTTGGAGACAGCGCTGTGAAAAAATTTCGTACGAAGCGGGATTTGGCCAAAGTTGAAAGACCTTCCAAAACCAACCCTAAAGAACTGAGCCAAACAATGAATGTTGCAACAAGCTCCTGCAGGAAAGGTGCTTCTATGAGACAAGCCCCGAGCAGGTAGCTACATTCTGCACAGTACAAAATGCAAATGAATTCCAGGCTGAAAACTCACTCCAGAAGGATGAAATGCATGTGTTTCTCTCTGAAAGAACACTCTGCCACTAGGCTTTTGCTTGCTCCTTCAAAGTCTTTGTAGAAACATGTGTTTTCACTGCTGGAATACGTTTTGGGATGCATTGTTTCAATCCCTTGCAAGCCTCATGTTGTTTCTTACACAATGTGGAAAAGCAAGGACTATATGTTTCCCAAATCACTTGAAATCCAGGAAAACGCACACTACATCACTCTTGCTCAAACACGATCTTTCTCCTAATGTGTTGAGAACATTCAAGAAACCAGAAAAGAAGGGTATTTTGATGTGAATTTCAGATGGCTATGTACAAAAGGACATTTCTACTGGTTGCAGAGGGCAAAACCATGATTGACCTCATGTTCTCCATGAAAACCTTACATTTCCAAGTGACCTGAAGTAGGACTTTCACAAAAAGATGTGTTTGCGTGTCTGTGGTTTAGGCAGCTCTAAGTAGTGTATTCAGTGCTGGAGAGTAACACACTGTACAGAATTTACACAGCGTTTTGAGAGCACAACATGCTTCAAGCTGAAACTGCTACAAGGTGTGTGTAGCATGCAGAAAGAAGGCTTGTCATTTCAAAGAGAGAAGTGGAAACCAAAATGCAGGTAGTGAAATGAGCACACCAGTCTGGAAGATGTGCATGTGGACAGTTTCAAGCAGCAGCTCTTTGTGGACACTTGGAGACAGCGCTGTGAAAAAATTTCGTACGAAGCGGGATTTGGCCAAAGTTGAAAGGCCTTCCAAAACCAACCCTAAAGAACTGAGCCAAACAATGAATGTTGCAACAAGCTCCTGCAGGAAAGGTGCTTCTATGAGACAAGCCCCGAGCAGGTAGCTACATTCTGCACAGTACAAAATGCAAATGAATTCCAGGCTGAAAACTCACTCCAGAAGGATGAAATGCATGTGTTTCTCTCTGAAAGAACACTCTGCCACTAGGCTTTTGCTTGCTCCTTCAAAGTCTTTGTAGAAACATGTGTTTTCACTGCTGGAATACGTTTTGGGATGCATTGTTTCAATCCCTTGCAAGCCTCATGTTGTTTCTTACACAATGTGGAAAAGCAAGGACTATATGTTTCCCAAATCACTTGAAATCCAGGAAAACGCACACTACATCACTCTTGCTCAAACACGATCTTTCTCCTAATGTGTTGAGAACATTCAAGAAACCAGAAAAGAAGGGTATTTTGATGTGAATTTCAGATGGCTATGTACAAAAGGACATTTCTACTGGTTGCAGAGTGCAAAACCATGATTGACCTCATATTCTCCATGAAAACCTTACATTTCCAAGTGACCTGAAGTAGGACTTTCACAAAAAGATGTGTTTGCGTGTCTGTGGTTTAGGCAGCTCTAAGTAGTGTATTCAGTGCTGGAGAGTAACACACTGTACAGAATTTACACAGCGTTTTGAGAGCACAACATGCTTCAAGCTGAAACTGCTACAAGGTGTGTGTAGCATGCAGAAAGAAGGCTTGTCATTTCAAAGAAAGAAGTGGAAACCAAAATGCAGGTAGTGAAATGAGCACACCAGTCTGGAAGATGTGCATGTGGACAGTTTCAAGCAGCAGCTCTTTGTGGACACTTGGAGACAGCGCTGTGAAAAAATTTCGTACGAAGCGGGATTTGGCCAAAGTTGAAAGGCCTTCCAAAACCAACCCTAAAGAACTGAGCCAAACAATGAATGTTGCAACAAGCTCCTGCAGGAAAGGTGCTTCTATGAGACAAGCCCCGAGCAGGTAGCTACATTCTGCACAGTACAAAATGCAAATGAATTCCAGGCTGAAAACTCACTCCAGAAGGATGAAATGCATGTGTTTCTCTCTGAAAGAACACTCTGCCACTAGGCTTTTGCTTGCTCCTTCAAAGTCTTTGTAGAAACATGTGTTTTCACTGCTGGAATACGTTTTGGGATGCATTGTTTCAATCCCTTGCAAGCCTCATGTTGTTTCTTACACAATGTGGAAAAGCAAGGACTATATGTTTCCCAAATCACTTGAAATCCAGGAAAACGCACACTACATCACTCTTGCTCAAACACGATCTTTCTCCTAATGTGTTGAGAACATTCAAGAAACCAGAAAAGAAGGGTATTTTGATGTGAATTTCAGAGGGCTATGTACAAAAGGACATTTCTACTGGTTGCAGAGTGCAAAACCATGATTGACCTCATGTTCTCCATGAAAACCTTACATTTCCAAGTGGCCTGAAGTAGGACTTTCACAAAAAGATGTGTTTGCGTGTCTGTGGTTTAGGCAGCTCTAAGTAGTGTATTCAGTGCTGGAGAGTAACACACTGTACAGAATTTACACAGCGTTTTGAGAGCACAACATGCTTCAAGCTGAAACTGCTACAAGGTGTGTGTAGCATGCAGAAAGAAGGCTTGTCATTTCAAAGAAAGAAGTGGAAACCAAAATGCAGGTAGTGAAATGAGCACACCAGTCTGGAAGATGTGCATGTGGACAGTTTCAAGCAGCAGCTCTTTGTGGACACTTGGAGACAGCGCTGTGAAAAAATTTCGTACGAAGCGGGATTTGGCCAAAGTTGAAAGACCTTCCAAAACCAACCCTAAAGAACTGAGCCAAACAATGAATGTTGCAACAAGCTCCTGCAGGAAAGGTGCTTCTATGAGACAAGCCCCGAGCAGGTAGCTACATTCTGCACAGTACAAAATGCAAATGAATTCCAGGCTGAAAACTCACTCCAGAAGGATGAAATGCATGTGTTTCTCTCTGAAAGAACACTCTGCCACTAGGCTTTTGCTTGCTCCTTCAAAGTCTTTGTAGAAACATGTGTTTTCACTGCTGGAATACGTTTTGGGATGCATTGTTTCAATCCCTTGCAAGCCTCATGTTGTTTCTTACACAATGTGGAAAAGCAAGGACTATATGTTTCCCAAATCACTTGAAATCCAGGAAAACGCACACTACATCACTCTTGCTCAAACACGATCTTTCTCCTAATGTGTTGAGAACATTCAAGAAACCAGAAAAGAAGGGTATTTTGATGTGAATTTCAGATGGCTATGTACAAAAGGACATTTCTACTGGTTGCAGAGTGCAAAACCATGATTGACCTCATATTCTCCATGAAAACCTTACATTTCCAAGTGACCTGAAGTAGGACTTTCACAAAAAGATGTGTTTGCGTGTCTGTGGTTTAGGCAGCTCTAAGTAGTGTATTCAGTGCTGGAGAGTAACACACTGTACAGAATTTACACAGCGTTTTGAGAGCACAACATGCTTCAAGCTGAAACTGCTACAAGGTGTGTGTAGCATGCAGAAAGAAGGCTTGTCATTTCAAAGAAAGAAGTGGAAACCAAAATGCAGGTAGTGAAATGAGCACACCAGTCTGGAAGATGTGCATGTGGACAGTTTCAAGCAGCAGCTCTTTGTGGACACTTGGAGACAGCGCTGTGAAAAAATTTCGTACGAAGCGGGATTTGGCCAAAGTTGAAAGGCCTTCCAAAACCAACCCTAAAGAACTGAGCCAAACAATGAATGTTGCAACAAGCTCCTGCAGGAAAGGTGCTTCTATGAGACAAGCCCCGAGCAGGTAGCTACATTCTGCACAGTACAAAATGCAAATGAATTCCAGGCTGAAAACTCACTCCAGAAGGATGAAATGCATGTGTTTCTCTCTGAAAGAACACTCTGCCACTAGGCTTTTGCTTGCTCCTTCAAAGTCTTTGTAGAAACATGTGTTTTCACTGCTGGAATACGTTTTGGGATGCATTGTTTCAATCCCTTGCAAGCCTCATGTTGTTTCTTACACAATGTGGAAAAGCAAGGACTATATGTTTCCCAAATCACTTGAAATCCAGGAAAACGCACACTACATCACTCTTGCTCAAACACGATCTTTCTCCTAATGTGTTGAGAACATTCAAGAAACCAGAAAAGAAGGGTATTTTGATGTGAATTTCAGAGGGCTATGTACAAAAGGACATTTCTACTGGTTGCAGAGTGCAAAACCATGATTGACCTCATGTTCTCCATGAAAACCTTACATTTCCAAGTGGCCTGAAGTAGGACTTTCACAAAAAGATGTGTTTGCGTGTCTGTGGTTTAGGCAGCTCTAAGTAGTGTATTCAGTGCTGGAGAGTAACACACTGTACAGAATTTACACAGCGTTTTGAGAGCACAACATGCTTCAAGCTGAAACTGCTACAAGGTGTGTGTAGCATGCAGAAAGAAGGCTTGTCATTTCAAAGAAAGAAGTGGAAACCAAAATGCAGGTAGTGAAATGAGCACACCAGTCTGGAAGATGTGCATGTGGACAGTTTCAAGCAGCAGCTCTTTGTGGACACTTGGAGACAGCGCTGTGAAAAAATTTCGTACGAAGCGGGATTTGGCCAAAGTTGAAAGACCTTCCAAAACCAACCCTAAAGAACTGAGCCAAACAATGAATGTTGCAACAAGCTCCTGCAGGAAAGGTGCTTCTATGAGACAAGCCCCGAGCAGGTAGCTACATTCTGCACAGTACAAAATGCAAATGAATTCCAGGCTGAAAACTCACTCCAGAAGGATGAAATGCATGTGTTTCTCTCTGAAAGAACACTCTGCCACTAGGCTTTTGCTTGCTCCTTCAAAGTCTTTGTAGAAACATGTGTTTTCACTGCTGGAATACGTTTTGGGATGCATTGTTTCAATCCCTTGCAAGCCTCATGTTGTTTCTTACACAATGTGGAAAAGCAAGGACTATATGTTTCCCAAATCACTTGAAATCCAGGAAAACGCACACTACATCACTCTTGCTCAAACACGATCTTTCTCCTAATGTGTTGAGAACATTCAAGAAACCAGAAAAGAAGGGTATTTTGATGTGAATTTCAGAGGGCTATGTACAAAAGGACATTTCTACGGGTTGCAGAGTGCAAAACCATGATTGACCTCATGTTCTCCATGAAAACCTTACATTTCCAAGTGACCTGAAGTAGGACTTTCACAAAAAGATGTGTTTGCGTGTCTGTGGTTTAGGCAGCTCTAAGTAGTGTATTCAGTGCTGGAGAGTAACACACTGTACAGAATTTACACAGCGTTTTGAGAGCACAACATGCTTCAAGCTGAAACTGCTACAAGGTGTGTGTAGCATGCAGAAAGAAGGCTTGTCATTTCAAAGAAAGAAGTGGAAACCAAAATGCAGGTAGTGAAATGAGCACACCAGTTTGGAAGATGTGCATGTGGACAGTTTCAAGCAGCAGCTCTTTGTGGACACTTGGAGACAGCGCTGTGAAAAAATTTCGTACGAAGCGGGATTTGGCCAAAGTTGAAAGACCTTCCAAAACCAACCCTAAAGAACTGAGCCAAACAATGAATGTTGCAACAAGCTCCTGCAGGAAAGGTGCTTCTATGAGACAAGCCCCGAGCAGGTAGCTACATTCTGCACAGTACAAAATGCAAATGAATTCCAGGCTGAAAACTCACTCCAGAAGGATGAAATGCATGTGTTTCTCTCTGAAAGAACACTCTGCCACTAGGCTTTTGCTTGCTCCTTCAAAGTCTTTGTAGAAACATGTGTTTTCACTGCTGGAATACGTTTTGGGATGCATTGTTTCAATCCCTTGCAAGCCTCATGTTGTTTCTTACACAATGTGGAAAAGCAAGGACTATATGTTTCCCAAATCACTTGAAATCCAGGAAAACGCACACTACATCACTCTTGCTCAAACACGATCTTTCTCCTAATGTGTTGAGAACATTCAAGAAACCAGAAAAGAAGGGTATTTTGATGTGAATTTCAGAGGGCTATGTACAAAAGGACATTTCTACTGGTTGCAGAGTGCAAAACCATGATTGACCTCATGTTCTCCATGAAAACCTTACATTTCCAAGTGACCTGAAGTAGGACTTTCACAAAAAGATGTGTTTGCGTGTCTGTGGTTTAGGCAGCTCTAAGTAGTGTATTCAGTGCTGGAGAGTAACACACTGTACAGAATTTACACAGCGTTTTGAGAGCACAACATGCTTCAAGCTGAAACTGCTACAAGGTGTGTGTAGCATGCAGAAAGAAGGCTTGTCATTTCAAAGAAAGAAGTGGAAACCAAAATGCAGGTAGTGAAATGAGCACACCAGTTTGGAAGATGTGCATGTGGACAGTTTCAAGCAGCAGCTCTTTGTGGACACTTGGAGACAGCGCTGTGAAAAAATTTCGTACGAAGCGGGATTTGGCCAAAGTTGAAAGACCTTCCAAAACCAACCCTAAAGGACTGAGCCAAACAATGAATGTTGCAACAAGCTCCTGCAGGAAAGGTGCTTCTATGAGACAAGCCCCGAGCAGGTAGCTACATTCTGCACAGTACAAAATGCAAATGAATTCCAGGCTGAAAACTCACTCCAGAAGGATGAAATGCATGTGTTTCTCTCTGAAAGAACACTCTGCCACTAGGCTTTTGCTTGCTCCTTCAAAGTCTTTGTAGAAACATGTGTTTTCACTGCTGGAATACGTTTTGGGATGCATTGTTTCAATCCCTTGCAAGCCTCATGTTGTTTCTTACACAATGTGGAAAAGCAAGGACTATATGTTTCCCAAATCACTTGAAATCCAGGAAAACGCACACTACATCACTCTTGCTCAAACACGATCTTTCTCCTAATGTGTTGAGAACATTCAAGAAACCAGAAAAGAAGGGTATTTTGATGTGAATTTCAGATGGCTATGTACAAAAGGACATTTCTACTGGTTGCAGAGTGCAAAACCATGATTGACCTCATGTTCTCCATGAAAACCTTACATTTCCAAGTGACCTGAAGTAGGACTTTCACAAAAAGATGTGTTTGCGTGTCTGTGGTTTAGGCAGCTCTAAGTAGTGTATTCAGTGCTGGAGAGTAACACACTGTACAGAATTTACACAGCGTTTTGAGAGCACAACATGCTTCAAGCTGAAACTGCTACAAGGTGTGTGTAGCATGCAGAAAGAAGGCTTGTCATTTCAAAGAAAGAAGTGGAAACCAAAATGCAGGTAGTGAAATGAGCACACCAGTTTGGAAGATGTGCATGTGGACAGTTTCAAGCAGCAGCTCTTTGTGGACACTTGGAGACAGCGCTGTGAAAAAATTTCGTACGAAGCGGGATTTGGCCAAAGTTGAAAGGCCTTCCAAAACCAACCCTAAAGAACTGAGCCAAACAATGAATGTTGCAACAAGCTCCTGCAGGAAAGGTGCTTCTATGAGACAAGCCCCGAGCAGGTAGCTACATTCTGCACAGTACAAAATGCAAATGAATTCCAGGCTGAAAACTCACTCCAGAAGGATGAAATGCATGTGTTTCTCTCTGAAAGAACACTCTGCCACTAGGCTTTTGCTTGCTCCTTCAAAGTCTTTGTAGAAACATGTGTTTTCACTGCTGGAATACGTTTTGGGATGCATTGTTTCAATCCCTTGCAAGCCTCATGTTGTTTCTTACACAATGTGGAAAAGCAAGGACTATATGTTTCCCAAATCACTTGAAATCCAGGAAAACGCACACTACATCACTCTTGCTCAAACACGATCTTTCTCCTAATGTGTTGAGAACATTCAAGAAACCAGAAAAGAAGGGTATTTTGATGTGAATTTCAGATGGCTATGTACAAAAGGACATTTCTACTGGTTGCAGAGTGCAAAACCATGATTGACCTCATGTTCTCCATGAAAACCTTACATTTCCAAGTGGCCTGAAGTAGGACTTTCACAAAAAGATGTGTTTGCGTGTCTGTGGTTTAGGCAGCTCTAAGTAGTGTATTCAGTGCTGGAGAGTAACACACTGTACAGAATTTACACAGCGTTTTGAGAGCACAACATGCTTCAAGCTGAAACTGCTACAAGGTGTGTGTAGCATGCAGAAAGAAGGCTTGTCATTTCAAAGAAAGAAGTGGAAACCAAAATGCAGGTAGTGAAATGAGCACACCAGTTTGGAAGATGTGCATGTGGACAGTTTCAAGCAGCAGCTCTTTGTGGACACTTGGAGACAGCGCTGTGAAAAAATTTCGTACGAAGCGGGATTTGGCCAAAGTTGAAAGGCCTTCCAAAACCAACCCTAAAGAACTGAGCCAAACAATGAATGTTGCAACAAGCTCCTGCAGGAAAGGTGCTTCTATGAGACAAGCCCCGAGCAGGTAGCTACATTCTGCACAGTACAAAATGCAAATGAATTCCAGGCTGAAAACTCACTCCAGAAGGATGAAATGCATGTGTTTCTCTCTGAAAGAACACTCTGCCACTAGGCTTTTGCTTGCTCCTTCAAAGTCTTTGTAGAAACATGTGTTTTCACTGCTGGAATACGTTTTGGGATGCATTGTTTCAATCCCTTGCAAGCCTCATGTTGTTTCTTACACAATGTGGAAAAGCAAGGACTATATGTTTCCCAAATCACTTGAAATCCAGGAAAACGCACACTACATCACTCTTGCTCAAACACGATCTTTCTCCTAATGTGTTGAGAACATTCAAGAAACCAGAAAAGAAGGGTATTTTGATGTGAATTTCAGAGGGCTATGTACAAAAGGACATTTCTACTGGTTGCAGAGTGCAAAACCATGATTGACCTCATGTTCTCCATGAAAACCTTACATTTCCAAGTGGCCTGAAGTAGGACTTTCACAAAAAGATGTGTTTGCGTGTCTGTGGTTTAGGCAGCTCTAAGTAGTGTATTCAGTGCTGGAGAGTAACACACTGTACAGAATTTACACAGCGTTTTGAGAGCACAACATGCTTCAAGCTGAAACTGCTACAAGGTGTGTGTAGCATGCAGAAAGAAGGCTTGTCATTTCAAAGAAAGAAGTGGAAACCAAAATGCAGGTAGTGAAATGAGCACACCAGTCTGGAAGATGTGCATGTGGACAGTTTCAAGCAGCAGCTCTTTGTGGACACTTGGAGACAGCGCTGTGAAAAAATTTCGTACGAAGCGGGATTTGGCCAAAGTTGAAAGGCCTTCCAAAACCAACCCTAAAGAACTGAGCCAAACAATGAATGTTGCAACAAGCTCCTGCAGGAAAGGTGCTTCTATGAGACAAGCCCCGAGCAGGTAGCTACATTCTGCACAGTACAAAATGCAAATGAATTCCAGGCTGAAAACTCACTCCAGAAGGATGAAATGCATGTGTTTCTCTCTGAAAGAACACTCTGCCACTAGGCTTTTGCTTGCTCCTTCAAAGTCTTTGTAGAAACATGTGTTTTCACTGCTGGAATACGTTTTGGGATGCATTGTTTCAATCCCTTGCAAGCCTCATGTTGTTTCTTACACAATGTGGAAAAGCAAGGACTATATGTTTCCCAAATCACTTGAAATCCAGGAAAACGCACACTACATCACTCTTGCTCAAACACGATCTTTCTCCTAATGTGTTGAGAACATTCAAGAAACCAGAAAAGAAGGGTATTTTGATGTGAATTTCAGAGGGCTATGTACAAAAGGACATTTCTACTGGTTGCAGAGTGCAAAACCATGATTGACCTCATGTTCTCCATGAAAACCTTACATTTCCAAGTGGCCTGAAGTAGGACTTTCACAAAAAGATGTGTTTGCGTGTCTGTGGTTTAGGCAGCTCTAAGTAGTGTATTCAGTGCTGGAGAGTAACACACTGTACAGAATTTACACAGCGTTTTGAGAGCACAACATGCTTCAAGCTGAAACTGCTACAAGGTGTGTGTAGCATGCAGAAAGAAGGCTTGTCATTTCAAAGAAAGAAGTGGAAACCAAAATGCAGGTAGTGAAATGAGCACACCAGTCTGGAAGATGTGCATGTGGACAGTTTCAAGCAGCAGCTCTTTGTGGACACTTGGAGACAGCGCTGTGAAAAAATTTCGTACGAAGCGGGATTTGGCCAAAGTTGAAAGACCTTCCAAAACCAACCCTAAAGAACTGAGCCAAACAATGAATGTTGCAACAAGCTCCTGCAGGAAAGGTGCTTCTATGAGACAAGCCCCGAGCAGGTAGCTACATTCTGCACAGTACAAAATGCAAATGAATTCCAGGCTGAAAACTCACTCCAGAAGGATGAAATGCATGTGTTTCTCTCTGAAAGAACACTCTGCCACTAGGCTTTTGCTTGCTCCTTCAAAGTCTTTGTAGAAACATGTGTTTTCACTGCTGGAATACGTTTTGGGATGCATTGTTTCAATCCCTTGCAAGCCTCATGTTGTTTCTTACACAATGTGGAAAAGCAAGGACTATATGTTTCCCAAATCACTTGAAATCCAGGAAAACGCACACTACATCACTCTTGCTCAAACACGATCTTTCTCCTAATGTGTTGAGAACATTCAAGAAACCAGAAAAGAAGGGTATTTTGATGTGAATTTCAGAGGGCTATGTACAAAAGGACATTTCTACGGGTTGCAGAGTGCAAAACCATGATTGACCTCATGTTCTCCATGAAAACCTTACATTTCCAAGTGACCTGAAGTAGGACTTTCACAAAAAGATGTGTTTGCGTGTCTGTGGTTTAGGCAGCTCTAAGTAGTGTATTCAGTGCTGGAGAGTAACACACTGTACAGAATTTACACAGCGTTTTGAGAGCACAACATGCTTCAAGCTGAAACTGCTACAAGGTGTGTGTAGCATGCAGAAAGAAGGCTTGTCATTTCAAAGAAAGAAGTGGAAACCAAAATGCAGGTAGTGAAATGAGCACACCAGTTTGGAAGATGTGCATGTGGACAGTTTCAAGCAGCAGCTCTTTGTGGACACTTGGAGACAGCGCTGTGAAAAAATTTCGTACGAAGCGGGATTTGGCCAAAGTTGAAAGACCTTCCAAAACCAACCCTAAAGAACTGAGCCAAACAATGAATGTTGCAACAAGCTCCTGCAGGAAAGGTGCTTCTATGAGACAAGCCCCGAGCAGGTAGCTACATTCTGCACAGTACAAAATGCAAATGAATTCCAGGCTGAAAACTCACTCCAGAAGGATGAAATGCATGTGTTTCTCTCTGAAAGAACACTCTGCCACTAGGCTTTTGCTTGCTCCTTCAAAGTCTTTGTAGAAACATGTGTTTTCACTGCTGGAATACGTTTTGGGATGCATTGTTTCAATCCCTTGCAAGCCTCATGTTGTTTCTTACACAATGTGGAAAAGCAAGGACTATATGTTTCCCAAATCACTTGAAATCCAGGAAAACGCACACTACATCACTCTTGCTCAAACACGATCTTTCTCCTAATGTGTTGAGAACATTCAAGAAACCAGAAAAGAAGGGTATTTTGATGTGAATTTCAGAGGGCTATGTACAAAAGGACATTTCTACTGGTTGCAGAGTGCAAAACCATGATTGACCTCATGTTCTCCATGAAAACCTTACATTTCCAAGTGACCTGAAGTAGGACTTTCACAAAAAGATGTGTTTGCGTGTCTGTGGTTTAGGCAGCTCTAAGTAGTGTATTCAGTGCTGGAGAGTAACACACTGTACAGAATTTACACAGCGTTTTGAGAGCACAACATGCTTCAAGCTGAAACTGCTACAAGGTGTGTGTAGCATGCAGAAAGAAGGCTTGTCATTTCAAAGAAAGAAGTGGAAACCAAAATGCAGGTAGTGAAATGAGCACACCAGTTTGGAAGATGTGCATGTGGACAGTTTCAAGCAGCAGCTCTTTGTGGACACGTGGAGACAGCGCTGTGAAAAAATTTCGTACGAAGCGGGATTTGGCCAAAGTTGAAAGACCTTCCAAAACCAACCCTAAAGGACTGAGCCAAACAATGAATGTTGCAACAAGCTCCTGCAGGAAAGGTGCTTCTATGAGACAAGCCCCGAGCAGGTAGCTACATTCTGCACAGTACAAAATGCAAATGAATTCCAGGCTGAAAACTCACTCCAGAAGGATGAAATGCATGTGTTTCTCTCTGAAAGAACACTCTGCCACTAGGCTTTTGCTTGCTCCTTCAAAGTCTTTGTAGAAACATGTGTTTTCACTGCTGGAATACGTTTTGGGATGCATTGTTTCAATCCCTTGCAAGCCTCATGTTGTTTCTTACACAATGTGGAAAAGCAAGGACTATATGTTTCCCAAATCACTTGAAATCCAGGAAAACGCACACTACATCACTCTTGCTCAAACACGATCTTTCTCCTAATGTGTTGAGAACATTCAAGAAACCAGAAAAGAAGGGTATTTTGATGTGAATTTCAGATGGCTATGTACAAAAGGACATTTCTACTGGTTGCAGAGTGCAAAACCATGATTGACCTCATGTTCTCCATGAAAACCTTACATTTCCAAGTGACCTGAAGTAGGACTTTCACAAAAAGATGTGTTTGCGTGTCTGTGGTTTAGGCAGCTCTAAGTAGTGTATTCAGTGCTGGAGAGTAACACACTGTACAGAATTTACACAGCGTTTTGAGAGCACAACATGCTTCAAGCTGAAACTGCTACAAGGTGTGTGTAGCATGCAGAAAGAAGGCTTGTCATTTCAAAGAAAGAAGTGGAAACCAAAATGCAGGTAGTGAAATGAGCACACCAGTTTGGAAGATGTGCATGTGGACAGTTTCAAGCAGCAGCTCTTTGTGGACACTTGGAGACAGCGCTGTGAAAAAATTTCGTACGAAGCGGGATTTGGCCAAAGTTGAAAGGCCTTCCAAAACCAACCCTAAAGAACTGAGCCAAACAATGAATGTTGCAACAAGCTCCTGCAGGAAAGGTGCTTCTATGAGACAAGCCCCGAGCAGGTAGCTACATTCTGCACAGTACAAAATGCAAATGAATTCCAGGCTGAAAACTCACTCCAGAAGGATGAAATGCATGTGTTTCTCTCTGAAAGAACACTCTGCCACTAGGCTTTTGCTTGCTCCTTCAAAGTCTTTGTAGAAACATGTGTTTTCACTGCTGGAATACGTTTTGGGATGCATTGTTTCAATCCCTTGCAAGCCTCATGTTGTTTCTTACACAATGTGGAAAAGCAAGGACTATATGTTTCCCAAATCACTTGAAATCCAGGAAAACGCACACTACATCACTCTTGCTCAAACACGATCTTTCTCCTAATGTGTTGAGAACATTCAAGAAACCAGAAAAGAAGGGTATTTTGATGTGAATTTCAGATGGCTATGTACAAAAGGACATTTCTACTGGTTGCAGAGTGCAAAACCATGATTGACCTCATGTTCTCCATGAAAACCTTACATTTCCAAGTGGCCTGAAGTAGGACTTTCACAAAAAGATGTGTTTGCGTGTCTGTGGTTTAGGCAGCTCTAAGTAGTGTATTCAGTGCTGGAGAGTAACACACTGTACAGAATTTACACAGCGTTTTGAGAGCACAACATGCTTCAAGCTGAAACTGCTACAAGGTGTGTGTAGCATGCAGAAAGAAGGCTTGTCATTTCAAAGAAAGAAGTGGAAACCAAAATGCAGGTAGTGAAATGAGCACACCAGTTTGGAAGATGTGCATGTGGACAGTTTCAAGCAGCAGCTCTTTGTGGACACTTGGAGACAGCGCTGTGAAAAAATTTCGTACGAAGCGGGATTTGGCCAAAGTTGAAAGGCCTTCCAAAACCAACCCTAAAGAACTGAGCCAAACAATGAATGTTGCAACAAGCTCCTGCAGGAAAGGTGCTTCTATGAGACAAGCCCCGAGCAGGTAGCTACATTCTGCACAGTACAAAATGCAAATGAATTCCAGGCTGAAAACTCACTCCAGAAGGATGAAATGCATGTGTTTCTCTCTGAAAGAACACTCTGCCACTAGGCTTTTGCTTGCTCCTTCAAAGTCTTTGTAGAAACATGTGTTTTCACTGCTGGAATACGTTTTGGGATGCATTGTTTCAATCCCTTGCAAGCCTCATGTTGTTTCTTACACAATGTGGAAAAGCAAGGACTATATGTTTCCCAAATCACTTGAAATCCAGGAAAACGCACACTACATCACTCTTGCTCAAACACGATCTTTCTCCTAATGTGTTGAGAACATTCAAGAAACCAGAAAAGAAGGGTATTTTGATGTGAATTTCAGAGGGCTATGTACAAAAGGACATTTCTACTGGTTGCAGAGTGCAAAACCATGATTGACCTCATGTTCTCCATGAAAACCTTACATTTCCAAGTGGCCTGAAGTAGGACTTTCACAAAAAGATGTGTTTGCGTGTCTGTGGTTTAGGCAGCTCTAAGTAGTGTATTCAGTGCTGGAGAGTAACACACTGTACAGAATTTACACAGCGTTTTGAGAGCACAACATGCTTCAAGCTGAAACTGCTACAAGGTGTGTGTAGCATGCAGAAAGAAGGCTTGTCATTTCAAAGAAAGAAGTGGAAACCAAAATGCAGGTAGTGAAATGAGCACACCAGTCTGGAAGATGTGCATGTGGACAGTTTCAAGCAGCAGCTCTTTGTGGACACTTGGAGACAGCGCTGTGAAAAAATTTCGTACGAAGCGGGATTTGGCCAAAGTTGAAAGGCCTTCCAAAACCAACCCTAAAGAACTGAGCCAAACAATGAATGTTGCAACAAGCTCCTGCAGGAAAGGTGCTTCTATGAGACAAGCCCCGAGCAGGTAGCTACATTCTGCACAGTACAAAATGCAAATGAATTCCAGGCTGAAAACTCACTCCAGAAGGATGAAATGCATGTGTTTCTCTCTGAAAGAACACTCTGCCACTAGGCTTTTGCTTGCTCCTTCAAAGTCTTTGTAGAAACATGTGTTTTCACTGCTGGAATACGTTTTGGGATGCATTGTTTCAATCCCTTGCAAGCCTCATGTTGTTTCTTACACAATGTGGAAAAGCAAGGACTATATGTTTCCCAAATCACTTGAAATCCAGGAAAACGCACACTACATCACTCTTGCTCAAACACGATCTTTCTCCTAATGTGTTGAGAACATTCAAGAAACCAGAAAAGAAGGGTATTTTGATGTGAATTTCAGAGGGCTATGTACAAAAGGACATTTCTACTGGTTGCAGAGTGCAAAACCATGATTGACCTCATGTTCTCCATGAAAACCTTACATTTCCAAGTGGCCTGAAGTAGGACTTTCACAAAAAGATGTGTTTGCGTGTCTGTGGTTTAGGCAGCTCTAAGTAGTGTATTCAGTGCTGGAGAGTAACACACTGTACAGAATTTACACAGCGTTTTGAGAGCACAACATGCTTCAAGCTGAAACTGCTACAAGGTGTGTGTAGCATGCAGAAAGAAGGCTTGTCATTTCAAAGAAAGAAGTGGAAACCAAAATGCAGGTAGTGAAATGAGCACACCAGTCTGGAAGATGTGCATGTGGACAGTTTCAAGCAGCAGCTCTTTGTGGACACTTGGAGACAGCGCTGTGAAAAAATTTCGTACGAAGCGGGATTTGGCCAAAGTTGAAAGACCTTCCAAAACCAACCCTAAAGAACTGAGCCAAACAATGAATGTTGCAACAAGCTCCTGCAGGAAAGGTGCTTCTATGAGACAAGCCCCGAGCAGGTAGCTACATTCTGCACAGTACAAAATGCAAATGAATTCCAGGCTGAAAACTCACTCCAGAAGGATGAAATGCATGTGTTTCTCTCTGAAAGAACACTCTGCCACTAGGCTTTTGCTTGCTCCTTCAAAGTCTTTGTAGAAACATGTGTTTTCACTGCTGGAATACGTTTTGGGATGCATTGTTTCAATCCCTTGCAAGCCTCATGTTGTTTCTTACACAATGTGGAAAAGCAAGGACTATATGTTTCCCAAATCACTTGAAATCCAGGAAAACGCACACTACATCACTCTTGCTCAAACACGATCTTTCTCCTAATGTGTTGAGAACATTCAAGAAACCAGAAAAGAAGGGTATTTTGATGTGAATTTCAGAGGGCTATGTACAAAAGGACATTTCTACGGGTTGCAGAGTGCAAAACCATGATTGACCTCATGTTCTCCATGAAAACCTTACATTTCCAAGTGACCTGAAGTAGGACTTTCACAAAAAGATGTGTTTGCGTGTCTGTGGTTTAGGCAGCTCTAAGTAGTGTATTCAGTGCTGGAGAGTAACACACTGTACAGAATTTACACAGCGTTTTGAGAGCACAACATGCTTCAAGCTGAAACTGCTACAAGGTGTGTGTAGCATGCAGAAAGAAGGCTTGTCATTTCAAAGAAAGAAGTGGAAACCAAAATGCAGGTAGTGAAATGAGCACACCAGTTTGGAAGATGTGCATGTGGACAGTTTCAAGCAGCAGCTCTTTGTGGACACTTGGAGACAGCGCTGTGAAAAAATTTCGTACGAAGCGGGATTTGGCCAAAGTTGAAAGACCTTCCAAAACCAACCCTAAAGAACTGAGCCAAACAATGAATGTTGCAACAAGCTCCTGCAGGAAAGGTGCTTCTATGAGACAAGCCCCGAGCAGGTAGCTACATTCTGCACAGTACAAAATGCAAATGAATTCCAGGCTGAAAACTCACTCCAGAAGGATGAAATGCATGTGTTTCTCTCTGAAAGAACACTCTGCCACTAGGCTTTTGCTTGCTCCTTCAAAGTCTTTGTAGAAACATGTGTTTTCACTGCTGGAATACGTTTTGGGATGCATTGTTTCAATCCCTTGCAAGCCTCATGTTGTTTCTTACACAATGTGGAAAAGCAAGGACTATATGTTTCCCAAATCACTTGAAATCCAGGAAAACGCACACTACATCACTCTTGCTCAAACACGATCTTTCTCCTAATGTGTTGAGAACATTCAAGAAACCAGAAAAGAAGGGTATTTTGATGTGAATTTCAGAGGGCTATGTACAAAAGGACATTTCTACTGGTTGCAGAGTGCAAAACCATGATTGACCTCATGTTCTCCATGAAAACCTTACATTTCCAAGTGACCTGAAGTAGGACTTTCACAAAAAGATGTGTTTGCGTGTCTGTGGTTTAGGCAGCTCTAAGTAGTGTATTCAGTGCTGGAGAGTAACACACTGTACAGAATTTACACAGCGTTTTGAGAGCACAACATGCTTCAAGCTGAAACTGCTACAAGGTGTGTGTAGCATGCAGAAAGAAGGCTTGTCATTTCAAAGAAAGAAGTGGAAACCAAAATGCAGGTAGTGAAATGAGCACACCAGTTTGGAAGATGTGCATGTGGACAGTTTCAAGCAGCAGCTCTTTGTGGACACTTGGAGACAGCGCTGTGAAAAAATTTCGTACGAAGCGGGATTTGGCCAAAGTTGAAAGACCTTCCAAAACCAACCCTAAAGGACTGAGCCAAACAATGAATGTTGCAACAAGCTCCTGCAGGAAAGGTGCTTCTATGAGACAAGCCCCGAGCAGGTAGCTACATTCTGCACAGTACAAAATGCAAATGAATTCCAGGCTGAAAACTCACTCCAGAAGGATGAAATGCATGTGTTTCTCTCTGAAAGAACACTCTGCCACTAGGCTTTTGCTTGCTCCTTCAAAGTCTTTGTAGAAACATGTGTTTTCACTGCTGGAATACGTTTTGGGATGCATTGTTTCAATCCCTTGCAAGCCTCATGTTGTTTCTTACACAATGTGGAAAAGCAAGGACTATATGTTTCCCAAATCACTTGAAATCCAGGAAAACGCACACTACATCACTCTTGCTCAAACACGATCTTTCTCCTAATGTGTTGAGAACATTCAAGAAACCAGAAAAGAAGGGTATTTTGATGTGAATTTCAGATGGCTATGTACAAAAGGACATTTCTACTGGTTGCAGAGTGCAAAACCATGATTGACCTCATGTTCTCCATGAAAACCTTACATTTCCAAGTGACCTGAAGTAGGACTTTCACAAAAAGATGTGTTTGCGTGTCTGTGGTTTAGGCAGCTCTAAGTAGTGTATTCAGTGCTGGAGAGTAACACACTGTACAGAATTTACACAGCGTTTTGAGAGCACAACATGCTTCAAGCTGAAACTGCTACAAGGTGTGTGTAGCATGCAGAAAGAAGGCTTGTCATTTCAAAGAAAGAAGTGGAAACCAAAATGCAGGTAGTGAAATGAGCACACCAGTTTGGAAGATGTGCATGTGGACAGTTTCAAGCAGCAGCTCTTTGTGGACACTTGGAGACAGCGCTGTGAAAAAATTTCGTACGAAGCGGGATTTGGCCAAAGTTGAAAGGCCTTCCAAAACCAACCCTAAAGAACTGAGCCAAACAATGAATGTTGCAACAAGCTCCTGCAGGAAAGGTGCTTCTATGAGACAAGCCCCGAGCAGGTAGCTACATTCTGCACAGTACAAAATGCAAATGAATTCCAGGCTGAAAACTCACTCCAGAAGGATGAAATGCATGTGTTTCTCTCTGAAAGAACACTCTGCCACTAGGCTTTTGCTTGCTCCTTCAAAGTCTTTGTAGAAACATGTGTTTTCACTGCTGGAATACGTTTTGGGATGCATTGTTTCAATCCCTTGCAAGCCTCATGTTGTTTCTTACACAATGTGGAAAAGCAAGGACTATATGTTTCCCAAATCACTTGAAATCCAGGAAAACGCACACTACATCACTCTTGCTCAAACACGATCTTTCTCCTAATGTGTTGAGAACATTCAAGAAACCAGAAAAGAAGGGTATTTTGATGTGAATTTCAGATGGCTATGTACAAAAGGACATTTCTACTGGTTGCAGAGTGCAAAACCATGATTGACCTCATGTTCTCCATGAAAACCTTACATTTCCAAGTGGCCTGAAGTAGGACTTTCACAAAAAGATGTGTTTGCGTGTCTGTGGTTTAGGCAGCTCTAAGTAGTGTATTCAGTGCTGGAGAGTAACACACTGTACAGAATTTACACAGCGTTTTGAGAGCACAACATGCTTCAAGCTGAAACTGCTACAAGGTGTGTGTAGCATGCAGAAAGAAGGCTTGTCATTTCAAAGAAAGAAGTGGAAACCAAAATGCAGGTAGTGAAATGAGCACACCAGTTTGGAAGATGTGCATGTGGACAGTTTCAAGCAGCAGCTCTTTGTGGACACTTGGAGACAGCGCTGTGAAAAAATTTCGTACGAAGCGGGATTTGGCCAAAGTTGAAAGGCCTTCCAAAACCAACCCTAAAGAACTGAGCCAAACAATGAATGTTGCAACAAGCTCCTGCAGGAAAGGTGCTTCTATGAGACAAGCCCCGAGCAGGTAGCTACATTCTGCACAGTACAAAATGCAAATGAATTCCAGGCTGAAAACTCACTCCAGAAGGATGAAATGCATGTGTTTCTCTCTGAAAGAACACTCTGCCACTAGGCTTTTGCTTGCTCCTTCAAAGTCTTTGTAGAAACATGTGTTTTCACTGCTGGAATACGTTTTGGGATGCATTGTTTCAATCCCTTGCAAGCCTCATGTTGTTTCTTACACAATGTGGAAAAGCAAGGACTATATGTTTCCCAAATCACTTGAAATCCAGGAAAACGCACACTACATCACTCTTGCTCAAACACGATCTTTCTCCTAATGTGTTGAGAACATTCAAGAAACCAGAAAAGAAGGGTATTTTGATGTGAATTTCAGAGGGCTATGTACAAAAGGACATTTCTACTGGTTGCAGAGTGCAAAACCATGATTGACCTCATGTTCTCCATGAAAACCTTACATTTCCAAGTGGCCTGAAGTAGGACTTTCACAAAAAGATGTGTTTGCGTGTCTGTGGTTTAGGCAGCTCTAAGTAGTGTATTCAGTGCTGGAGAGTAACACACTGTACAGAATTTACACAGCGTTTTGAGAGCACAACATGCTTCAAGCTGAAACTGCTACAAGGTGTGTGTAGCATGCAGAAAGAAGGCTTGTCATTTCAAAGAAAGAAGTGGAAACCAAAATGCAGGTAGTGAAATGAGCACACCAGTTTGGAAGATGTGCATGTGGACAGTTTCAAGCAGCAGCTCTTTGTGGACACTTGGAGACAGCGCTGTGAAAAAATTTCGTACGAAGCGGGATATGGCCAAAGTTGAAAGGCCTTCCAAAACCAACCCTAAAGAACTGAGCCAAACAATGAATGTTGCAACAAGCTCCTGCAGGAAAGGTGCTTCTATGAGACAAGCCCCGAGCAGGTAGCTACATTCTGCACAGTACAAAATGCAAATGAATTCCAGGCTGAAAACTCACTCCAGAAGGATGAAATGCATGTGTTTCTCTCTGAAAGAACACTCTGCCACTAGGCTTTTGCTTGCTCCTTCAAAGTCTTTGTAGAAACATGTGTTTTCACTGCTGGAATACGTTTTGGGATGCATTGTTTCAATCCCTTGCAAGCCTCATGTTGTTTCTTACACAATGTGGAAAAGCAAGGACTATATGTTTCCCAAATCACTTGAAATCCAGGAAAACGCACACTACATCACTCTTGCTCAAACACGATCTTTCTCCTAATGTGTTGAGAACATTCAAGAAACCAGAAAAGAAGGGTATTTTGATGTGAATTTCAGAGGGCTATGTACAAAAGGACATTTCTACTGGTTGCAGAGTGCAAAACCATGATTGACCTCATGTTCTCCATGAAAACCTTACATTTCCAAGTGACCTGAAGTAGGACTTTCACAAAAAGATGTGTTTGCGTGTCTGTGGTTTAGGCAGCTCTAAGTAGTGTATTCAGTGCTGGAGAGTAACACACTGTACAGAATTTACACAGCGTTTTGAGAGCACAACATGCTTCAAGCTGAAACTGCTACAAGGTGTGTGTAGCATGCAGAAAGAAGGCTTGTCATTTCAAAGAAAGAAGTGGAAACCAAAATGCAGGTAGTGAAATGAGCACACCAGTTTGGAAGATGTGCATGTGGACAGTTTCAAGCAGCAGCTCTTTGTGGACACTTGGAGACAGCGCTGTGAAAAAATTTCGTACGAAGCGGGATTTGGCCAAAGTTGAAAGGCCTTCCAAAACCAACCCTAAAGAACTGAGCCAAACAATGAATGTTGCAACAAGCTCCTGCAGGAAAGGTGCTTCTATGAGACAAGCCCCGAGCAGGTAGCTACATTCTGCACAGTACAAAATGCAAATGAATTCCAGGCTGAAAACTCACTCCAGAAGGATGAAATGCATGTGTTTCTCTCTGAAAGAACACTCTGCCACTAGGCTTTTGCTTGCTCCTTCAAAGTCTTTGTAGAAACATGTGTTTTCACTGCTGGAATACGTTTTGGGATGCATTGTTTCAATCCCTTGCAAGCCTCATGTTGTTTCTTACACAATGTGGAAAAGCAAGGACTATATGTTTCCCAAATCACTTGAAATCCAGGAAAACGCACACTACACCACTCTTGCTCAAACACGATCTTTCTCCTAATGTGTTGAGAACATTCAAGAAACCAGAAAAGAAGGGTATTTTGATGTGAATTTCAGATGGCTATGTACAAAAGGACATTTCTACTGGTTGCAGAGTGCAAAACCATGATTGACCTCATGTTCTCCATGAAAACCTTACATTTCCAAGTGACCTGAAGTAGGACTTTCACAAAAAGATGTGTTTGCGTGTCTGTGGTTTAGGCAGCTCTAAGTAGTGTATTCAGTGCTGGAGAGTAACACACTGTACAGAATTTACACAGCGTTTTGAGAGCACAACATGCTTCAAGCTGAAACTGCTACAAGGTGTGTGTAGCATGCAGAAAGAAGGCTTGTCATTTCAAAGAAAGAAGTGGAAACCAAAATGCAGGTAGTGAAATGAGCACACCAGTCTGGAAGATGTGCATGTGGACAGTTTCAAGCAGCAGCTCTTTGTGGACACTTGGAGACAGCGCTGTGAAAAAATTTCGTACGAAGCGGGATTTGGCCAAAGTTGAAAGGCCTTCCAAAACCAACCCTAAAGAACTGAGCCAAACAATGAATGTTGCAACAAGCTCCTGCAGGAAAGGTGCTTCTATGAGACAAGCCCCGAGCAGGTAGCTACATTCTGCACAGTACAAAATGCAAATGAATTCCAGGCTGAAAACTCACTCCAGAAGGATGAAATGCATGTGTTTCTCTCTGAAAGAACACTCTGCCACTAGGCTTTTGCTTGCTCCTTCAAAGTCTTTGTAGAAACATGTGTTTTCACTGCTGGAATACGTTTTGGGATGCATTGTTTCAATCCCTTGCAAGCCTCATGTTGTTTCTTACACAATGTGGAAAAGCAAGGACTATATGTTTCCCAAATCACTTGAAATCCAGGAAAACGCACACTACACCACTCTTGCTCAAACACGATCTTTCTCCTAATGTGTTGAGAACATTCAAGAAACCAGAAAAGAAGGGTATTTTGATGTGAATTTCAGATGGCTATGTACAAAAGGACATTTCTACTGGTTGCAGAGTGCAAAACCATGATTGACCTCATGTTCTCCATGAAAACCTTACATTTCCAAGTGACCTGAAGTAGGACTTTCACAAAAAGATGTGTTTGCGTGTCTGTGGTTTAGGCAGCTCTAAGTAGTGTATTCAGTGCTGGAGAGTAACACACTGTACAGAATTTACACAGCGTTTTGAGAGCACAACATGCTTCAAGCTGAAACTGCTACAAGGTGTGTGTAGCATGCAGAAAGAAGGCTTGTCATTTCAAAGAAAGAAGTGGAAACCAAAATGCAGGTAGTGAAATGAGCACACCAGTCTGGAAGATGTGCATGTGGACAGTTTCAAGCAGCAGCTCTTTGTGGACACTTGGAGACAGCGCTGTGAAAAAATTTCGTACGAAGCGGGATTTGGCCAAAGTTGAAAGGCCTTCCAAAACCAACCCTAAAGAACTGAGCCAAACAATGAATGTTGCAACAAGCTCCTGCAGGAAAGGTGCTTCTATGAGACAAGCCCCGAGCAGGTAGCTACATTCTGCACAGTACAAAATGCAAATGAATTCCAGGCTGAAAACTCACTCCAGAAGGATGAAATGCATGTGTTTCTCTCTGAAAGAACACTCTGCCACTAGGCTTTTGCTTGCTCCTTCAAAGTCTTTGTAGAAACATGTGTTTTCACTGCTGGAATACGTTTTGGGATGCATTGTTTCAATCCCTTGCAAGCCTCATGTTGTTTCTTACACAATGTGGAAAAGCAAGGACTATATGTTTCCCAAATCACTTGAAATCCAGGAAAACGCACACTACATCACTCTTGCTCAAACACGATCTTTCTCCTAATGTGTTGAGAACATTCAAGAAACCAGAAAAGAAGGGTATTTTGATGTGAATTTCAGATGGCTATGTACAAAAGGACATTTCTACTGGTTGCAGAGGGCAAAACCATGATTGACCTCATGTTCTCCATGAAAACCTTACATTTCCAAGTGACCTGAAGTAGGACTTTCACAAAAAGATGTGTTTGCGTGTCTGTGGTTTAGGCAGCTCTAAGTAGTGTATTCAGTGCTGGAGAGTAACACACTGTACAGAATTTACACAGCGTTTTGAGAGCACAACATGCTTCAAGCTGAAACTGCTACAAGGTGTGTGTAGCATGCAGAAAGAAGGCTTGTCATTTCAAAGAAAGAAGTGGAAACCAAAATGCAGGTAGTGAAATGAGCACACCAGTCTGGAAGATGTGCATGTGGACAGTTTCAAGCAGCAGCTCTTTGTGGACACTTGGAGACAGCGCTGTGAAAAAATTTCGTACGAAGCGGGATTTGGCCAAAGTTGAAAGACCTTCCAAAACCAACCCTAAAGAACTGAGCCAAACAATGAATGTTGCAACAAGCTCCTGCAGGAAAGGTGCTTCTATGAGACAAGCCCCGAGCAGGTAGCTACATTCTGCACAGTACAAAATGCAAATGAATTCCAGGCTGAAAACTCACTCCAGAAGGATGAAATGCATGTGTTTCTCTCTGAAAGAACACTCTGCCACTAGGCTTTTGCTTGCTCCTTCAAAGTCTTTGTAGAAACATGTGTTTTCACTGCTGGAATACGTTTTGGGATGCATTGTTTCAATCCCTTGCAAGCCTCATGTTGTTTCTTACAGAATGTGGAAAAGCAAGGACTATATGTTTCCCAAATCACTTGAAATCCAGGAAAACGCACACTACATCACTCTTGCTCAAACACGATCTTTCTCCTAATGTGTTGAGAACATTCAAGAAACCAGAAAAGAAGGGTATTTTGATGTGAATTTCAGATGGCTATGTACAAAAGGACATTTCTACTGGTTGCAGAGGGCAAAACCATGATTGACCTCATGTTCTCCATGAAAACCTTACATTTCCAAGTGGCCTGAAGTAGGACTTTCACAAAAAGATGTGTTTGCGTGTCTGTGGTTTAGGCAGCTCTAAGTAGTGTATTCAGTGCTGGAGAGTAACACACTGTACAGAATTTACACAGCGTTTTGAGAGCACAACATGCTTCAAGCTGAAACTGCTACAAGGTGTGTGTAGCATGCAGAAAGAAGGCTTGTCATTTCAAAGAAAGAAGTGGAAACCAAAATGCAGGTAGTGAAATGAGCACACCAGTCTGGAAGATGTGCATGTGGACAGTTTCAAGCAGCAGCTCTTTGTGGACACTTGGAGACAGCGCTGTGAAAAAATTTCGTACGAAGCGGGATTTGGCCAAAGTTGAAAGGCCTTCCAAAACCAACCCTAAAGGACTGAGCCAAACAATGAATGTTGCAACAAGCTCCTGCAGGAAAGGTGCTTCTATGAGACAAGCCCCGAGCAGGTAGCTACATTCTGCACAGTACAAAATGCAAATGAATTCCAGGCTGAAAACTCACTCCAGAAGGATGAAATGCATGTGTTTCTCTCTGAAAGAACACTCTGCCACTAGGCTTTTGCTTGCTCCTTCAAAGTCTTTGTAGAAACATGTGTTTTCACTGCTGGAATACGTTTTGGGATGCATTGTTTCAATCCCTTGCAAGCCTCATGTTGTTTCTTACACAATGTGGAAAAGCAAGGACTATATGTTTCCCAAATCACTTGAAATCCAGGAAAACGCACACTACATCACTCTTGCTCAAACACGATCTTTCTCCTAATGTGTTGAGAACATTCAAGAAACCAGAAAAGAAGGGTATTTTGATGTGAATTTCAGATGGCTATGTACAAAAGGACATTTCTACTGGTTGCAGAGGGCAAAACCATGATTGACCTCATGTTCTCCATGAAAACCTTACATTTCCAAGTGACCTGAAGTAGGACTTTCACAAAAAGATGTGTTTGCGTGTCTGTGGTTTAGGCAGCTCTAAGTAGTGTATTCAGTGCTGGAGAGTAACACACTGTACAGAATTTACACAGCGTTTTGAGAGCACAACATGCTTCAAGCTGAAACTGCTACAAGGTGTGTGTAGCATGCAGAAAGAAGGCTTGTCATTTCAAAGAAAGAAGTGGAAACCAAAATGCAGGTAGTGAAATGAGCACACCAGTCTGGAAGATGTGCATGTGGACAGTTTCAAGCAGCAGCTCTTTGTGGACACTTGGAGACAGCGCTGTGAAAAAATTTCGTACGAAGCGGGATTTGGCCAAAGTTGAAAGGCCTTCCAAAACCAACCCTAAAGA
This sequence comes from Miniopterus natalensis, assembly GCF_054644295.1. NCBI lineage: Eukaryota > Metazoa > Chordata > Mammalia > Chiroptera > Miniopteridae > Miniopterus > Miniopterus natalensis. Next base: position 69,982 of record NW_028269989.1, on the reverse strand, counting down.
ACTGAGCCAAACAATGAATGTTGCAACAAGCTCCTGCAGGAAAGGTGCTTCTATGAGACAAGCCCCGAGCAGGTAGCTACATTCTGCACAGTACAAAATGCAAATGAATTCCAGGCTGAAAACTCACTCCAGAAGGATGAAATGCATGTGTTTCTCTCTGAAAGAACACTCTGCCACTAGGCTTTTGCTTGCTCCTTCAAAGTCTTTGTAGAAACATGTGTTTTCACTGCTGGAATACGTTTTGGGATGCATTGTTTCAATCCCTTGCAAGCCTCATGTTGTTTCTTACACAATGTGGAAAAGCAAGGACTATATGTTTCCCAAATCACTTGAAATCCAGGAAAACGCACACTACATCACTCTTGCTCAAACACGATCTTTCTCCTAATGTGTTGAGAACATTCAAGAAACCAGAAAAGAAGGGTATTTTGATGTGAATTTCAGATGGCTATGTACAAAAGGACATTTCTACTGGTTGCAGAGTGCAAAACCATGATTGACCTCATGTTCTCCATGAAAACCTTACATTTCCAAGTGGCCTGAAGTAGGACTTTCACAAAAAGATGTGTTTGCGTGTCTGTGGTTTAGGCAGCTCTAAGTAGTGTATTCAGTGCTGGAGAGTAACACACTGTACAGAATTTACACAGCGTTTTGAGAGCACAACATGCTTCAAGCTGAAACTGCTACAAGGTGTGTGTAGCATGCAGAAAGAAGGCTTGTCATTTCAAAGAAAGAAGTGGAAACCAAAATGCAGGTAGTGAAATGAGCACACCAGTCTGGAAGATGTGCATGTGGACAGTTTCAAGCAGCAGCTCTTTGTGGACACTTGGAGACAGCGCTGTGAAAAAATTTCGTACGAAGCGGGATTTGGCCAAAGTTGAAAGGCCTTCCAAAACCAACCCTAAAGAACTGAGCCAAACAATGAATGTTGCAACAAGCTCCTGCAGGAAAGGTGCTTCTATGAGACAAGCCCCGAGCAGGTAGCTACATTCTGCACAGTACAAAATGCAAATGAATTCCAGGCTGAAAACTCACTCCAGAAGGATGAAATGCATGTGTTTCTCTCTGAAAGAACACTCTGCCACTAGGCTTTTGCTTGCTCCTTCAAAGTCTTTGTAGAAACATGTGTTTTCACTGCTGGAATACGTTTTGGGATGCATTGTTTCAATCCCTTGCAAGCCTCATGTTGTTTCTTACACAATGTGGAAAAGCAAGGACTATATGTTTCCCAAATCACTTGAAATCCAGGAAAACGCACACTACATCACTCTTGCTCAAACACGATCTTTCTCCTAATGTGTTGAGAACATTCAAGAAACCAGAAAAGAGGGGTATTTTGATGTGAATTTCAGATGGCTATGTACAAAAGGACATTTCTACTGGTTGCAGAGTGCAAAACCATGATTGACCTCATGTTCTCCATGAAAACCTTACATTTCCAAGTGGCCTGAAGTAGGACTTTCACAAAAAGATGTGTTTGCGTGTCTGTGGTTTAGGCAGCTCTAAGTAGTGTATTCAGTGCTGGAGAGTAACACACTGTACAGAATTTACACAGCGTTTTGAGAGCACAACATGCTTCAAGCTGAAACTGCTACAAGGTGTGTGTAGCATGCAGAAAGAAGGCTTGTCATTTCAAAGAAAGAAGTGGAAACCAAAATGCAGGTAGTGAAATGAGCACACCAGTTTGGAAGATGTGCATGTGGACAGTTTCAAGCAGCAGCTCTTTGTGGACACTTGGAGACAGCGCTGTGAAAAAATTTCGTACGAAGCGGGATTTGGCCAAAGTTGAAAGACCTTCCAAAACCAACCCTAAAGGACTGAGCCAAACAATGAATGTTGCAACAAGCTCCTGCAGGAAAGGTGCTTCTATGAGACAAGCCCCGAGCAGGTAGCTACATTCTGCACAGTACAAAATGCAAATGAATTCCAGGCTGAAAACTCACTCCAGAAGGATGAAATGCATGTGTTTCTCTCTGAAAGAACACTCTGCCACTAGGCTTTTGCTTGCTCCTTCAAAGTCTTTGTAGAAACATGTGTTTTCACTGCTGGAATACGTTTTGGGATGCATTGTTTCAATCCCTTGCAAGCCTCATGTTGTTTCTTACACAATGTGGAAAAGCAAGGACTATATGTTTCCCAAATCACTTGAAATCCAGGAAAACGCACACTACATCACTCTTGCTCAAACACGATCTTTCTCCTAATGTGTTGAGAACATTCAAGAAACCAGAAAAGAGGGGTATTTTGATGTGAATTTCAGATGGCTATGTACAAAAGGACATTTCTACTGGTTGCAGAGTGCAAAACCATGATTGACCTCATGTTCTCCATGAAAACCTTACATTTCCAAGTGGCCTGAAGTAGGACTTTCACAAAAAGATGTGTTTGCGTGTCTGTGGTTTAGGCAGCTCTAAGTAGTGTATTCAGTGCTGGAGAGTAACACACTGTACAGAATTTACACAGCGTTTTGAGAGCACAACATGCTTCAAGCTGAAACTGCTACAAGGTGTGTGTAGCATGCAGAAAGAAGGCTTGTCATTTCAAAGAAAGAAGTGGAAACCAAAATGCAGGTAGTGAAATGAGCACACCAGTTTGGAAGATGTGCATGTGGACAGTTTCAAGCAGCAGCTCTTTGTGGACACTTGGAGACAGCGCTGTGAAAAAATTTCGTACGAAGCGGGATTTGGCCAAAGTTGAAAGACCTTCCAAAACCAACCCTAAAGGACTGAGCCAAACAATGAATGTTGCAACAAGCTCCTGCAGGAAAGGTGCTTCTATGAGACAAGCCCCGAGCAGGTAGCTACATTCTGCACAGTACAAAATGCAAATGAATTCCAGGCTGAAAACTCACTCCAGAAGGATGAAATGCATGTGTTTCTCTCTGAAAGAACACTCTGCCACTAGGCTTTTGCTTGCTCCTTCAAAGTCTTTGTAGAAACATGTGTTTTCACTGCTGGAATACGTTTTGGGATGCATTGTTTCAATCCCTTGCAAGCCTCATGTTGTTTCTTACACAATGTGGAAAAGCAAGGACTATATGTTTCCCAAATCACTTGAAATCCAGGAAAACGCACACTACATCACTCTTGCTCAAACACGATCTTTCTCCTAATGTGTTGAGAACATTCAAGAAACCAGAAAAGAAGGGTATTTTGATGTGAATTTCAGAGGGCTATGTACAAAAGGACATTTCTACTGGTTGCAGAGTGCAAAACCATGATTGACCTCATGTTCTCCATGAAAACCTTACATTTCCAAGTGACCTGAAGTAGGACTTTCACAAAAAGATGTGTTTGCGTGTCTGTGGTTTAGGCAGCTCTAAGTAGTGTATTCAGTGCTGGAGAGTAACACACTGTACAGAATTTACACAGCGTTTTGAGAGCACAACATGCTTCAAGCTGAAACTGCTACAAGGTGTGTGTAGCATGCAGAAAGAAGGCTTGCCATTTCAAAGAAAGAAGTGGAAACCAAAATGCAGGTAGTGAAATGAGCACACCAGTTTGGAAGATGTGCATGTGGACAGTTTCAAGCAGCAGCTCTTTGTGGACACTTGGAGACAGCGCTGTGAAAAAATTTCGTACGAAGCGGGATTTGGCCAAAGTTGAAAGACCTTCCAAAACCAACCCTAAAGGACTGAGCCAAACAATGAATGTTGCAACAAGCTCCTGCAGGAAAGGTGCTTCTATGAGACAAGCCCCGAGCAGGTAGCTACATTCTGCACAGTACAAAATGCAAATGAATTCCAGGCTGAAAACTCACTCCAGCAGGATGAAATGCATGTGTTTCTCTCTGAAAGAACACTCTGCCACTAGGCTTTTGCTTGCTCCTTCAAAGTCTTTGTAGAAACATGTGTTTTCACTGCTGGAATACGTTTTGGGATGCATTGTTTCAATCCCTTGCAAGCCTCATGTTGTTTCTTACACAATGTGGAAAAGCAAGGACTATATGTTTCCCAAATCACTTGAAATCCAGGAAAACGCACACTACATCACTCTTGCTCAAACACGATCTTTCTCCTAATGTGTTGAGAACATTCAAGAAACCAGAAAAGAAGGGTATTTTGATGTGAATTTCAGATGGCTATGTACAAAAGGACATTTCTACTGGTTGCAGAGTGCAAAACCATGATTGACCTCATGTTCTCCATGAAAACCTTACATTTCCAAGTGACCTGAAGTAGGACTTTCACAAAAAGATGTGTTTGCGTGTCTGTGGTTTAGGCAGCTCTAAGTAGTGTATTCAGTGCTGGAGAGTAACACACTGTACAGAATTTACACAGCGTTTTGAGAGCACAACATGCTTCAAGCTGAAACTGCTACAAGGTGTGTGTAGCATGCAGAAAGAAGGCTTGTCATTTCAAAGAAAGAAGTGGAAACCAAAATGCAGGTAGTGAAATGAGCACACCAGTTTGGAAGATGTGCATGTGGACAGTTTCAAGCAGCAGCTCTTTGTGGACACTTGGAGACAGCGCTGTGAAAAAATTTCGTACGAAGCGGGATTTGGCCAAAGTTGAAAGGCCTTCCAAAACCAACCCTAAAGAACTGAGCCAAACAATGAATGTTGCAACAAGCTCCTGCAGGAAAGGTGCTTCTATGAGACAAGCCCCGAGCAGGTAGCTACATTCTGCACAGTACAAAATGCAAATGAATTCCAGGCTGAAAACTCACTCCAGAAGGATGAAATGCATGTGTTTCTCTCTGAAAGAACACTCTGCCACTAGGCTTTTGCTTGCTCCTTCAAAGTCTTTGTAGAAACATGTGTTTTCACTGCTGGAATACGTTTTGGGATGCATTGTTTCAATCCCTTGCAAGCCTCATGTTGTTTCTTACACAATGTGGAAAAGCAAGGACTATATGTTTCCCAAATCACTTGAAATCCAGGAAAACGCACACTACATCACTCTTGCTCAAACACGATCTTTCTCCTAATGTGTTGAGAACATTCAAGAAACCAGAAAAGAAGGGTATTTTGATGTGAATTTCAGATGGCTATGTACAAAAGGACATTTCTACTGGTTGCAGAGTGCAAAACCATGATTGACCTCATGTTCTCCATGAAAACCTTACATTTCCAAGTGGCCTGAAGTAGGACTTTCACAAAAAGATGTGTTTGCGTGTCTGTGGTTTAGGCAGCTCTAAGTAGTGTATTCAGTGCTGGAGAGTAACACACTGTACAGAATTTACACAGCGTTTTGAGAGCACAACATGCTTCAAGCTGAAACTGCTACAAGGTGTGTGTAGCATGCAGAAAGAAGGCTTGTCATTTCAAAGAAAGAAGTGGAAACCAAAATGCAGGTAGTGAAATGAGCACACCAGTTTGGAAGATGTGCATGTGGACAGTTTCAAGCAGCAGCTCTTTGTGGACACTTGGAGACAGCGCTGTGAAAAAATTTCGTACGAAGCGGGATTTGGCCAAAGTTGAAAGACCTTCCAAAACCAACCCTAAAGAACTGAGCCAAACAATGAATGTTGCAACAAGCTCCTGCAGGAAAGGTGCTTCTATGAGACAAGCCCCGAGCAGGTAGCTACATTCTGCACAGTACAAAATGCAAATGAATTCCAGGCTGAAAACTCACTCCAGAAGGATGAAATGCATGTGTTTCTCTCTGAAAGAACACTCTGCCACTAGGCTTTTGCTTGCTCCTTCAAAGTCTTTGTAGAAACATGTGTTTTCACTGCTGGAATACGTTTTGGGATGCATTGTTTCAATCCCTTGCAAGCCTCATGTTGTTTCTTACACAATGTGGAAAAGCAAGGACTATATGTTTCCCAAATCACTTGAAATCCAGGAAAACGCACACTACATCACTCTTGCTCAAACACGATCTTTCTCCTAATGTGTTGAGAACATTCAAGAAACCAGAAAAGAAGGGTATTTTGATGTGAATTTCAGAGGGCTATGTACAAAAGGACATTTCTACTGGTTGCAGAGTGCAAAACCATGATTGACCTCATGTTCTCCATGAAAACCTTACATTTCCAAGTGACCTGAAGTAGGACTTTCACAAAAAGATGTGTTTGCGTGTCTGTGGTTTAGGCAGCTCTAAGTAGTGTATTCAGTGCTGGAGAGTAACACACTGTACAGAATTTACACAGCGTTTTGAGAGCACAACATGCTTCAAGCTGAAACTGCTACAAGGTGTGTGTAGCATGCAGAAAGAAGGCTTGTCATTTCAAAGAAAGAAGTGGAAACCAAAATGCAGGTAGTGAAATGAGCACACCAGTTTGGAAGATGTGCATGTGGACAGTTTCAAGCAGCAGCTCTTTGTGGACACTTGGAGACAGCGCTGTGAAAAAATTTCGTACGAAGCGGGATTTGGCCAAAGTTGAAAGGCCTTCCAAAACCAACCCTAAAGAACTGAGCCAAACAATGAATGTTGCAACAAGCTCCTGCAGGAAAGGTGCTTCTATGAGACAAGCCCCGAGCAGGTAGCTACATTCTGCACAGTACAAAATGCAAATGAATTCCAGGCTGAAAACTCACTCCAGCAGGATGAAATGCATGTGTTTCTCTCTGAAAGAACACTCTGCCACTAGGCTTTTGCTTGCTCCTTCAAAGTCTTTGTAGAAACATGTGTTTTCACTGCTGGAATACGTTTTGGGATGCATTGTTTCAATCCCTTGCAAGCCTCATGTTGTTTCTTACACAATGTGGAAAAGCAAGGACTATATGTTTCCCAAATCACTTGAAATCCAGGAAAACGCACACTACATCACTCTTGCTCAAACACGATCTTTCTCCTAATGTGTTGAGAACATTCAAGAAACCAGAAAAGAAGGGTATTTTGATGTGAATTTCAGATGGCTATGTACAAAAGGACATTTCTACTGGTTGCAGAGTGCAAAACCATGATTGACCTCATGTTCTCCATGAAAACCTTACATTTCCAAGTGACCTGAAGTAGGACTTTCACAAAAAGATGTGTTTGCGTGTCTGTGGTTTAGGCAGCTCTAAGTAGTGTATTCAGTGCTGGAGAGTAACACACTGTACAGAATTTACACAGCGTTTTGAGAGCACAACATGCTTCAAGCTGAAACTGCTACAAGGTGTGTGTAGCATGCAGAAAGAAGGCTTGTCATTTCAAAGAAAGAAGTGGAAACCAAAATGCAGGTAGTGAAATGAGCACACCAGTTTGGAAGATGTGCATGTGGACAGTTTCAAGCAGCAGCTCTTTGTGGACACTTGGAGACAGCGCTGTGAAAAAATTTCGTACGAAGCGGGATTTGGCCAAAGTTGAAAGGCCTTCCAAAACCAACCCTAAAGGACTGAGCCAAACAATGAATGTTGCAACAAGCTCCTGCAGGAAAGGTGCTTCTATGAGACAAGCCCCGAGCAGGTAGCTACATTCTGCACAGTACAAAATGCAAATGAATTCCAGGCTGAAAACTCACTCCAGCAGGATGAAATGCATGTGTTTCTCTCTGAAAGAACACTCTGCCACTAGGCTTTTGCTTGCTCCTTCAAAGTCTTTGTAGAAACATGTGTTTTCACTGCTGGAATACGTTTTGGGATGCATTGTTTCAATCCCTTGCAAGCCTCATGTTGTTTCTTACACAATGTGGAAAAGCAAGGACTATATGTTTCCCAAATCACTTGAAATCCAGGAAAACGCACACTACATCACTCTTGCTCAAACACGATCTTTCTCCTAATGTGTTGAGAACATTCAAGAAACCAGAAAAGAAGGGTATTTTGATGTGAATTTCAGATGGCTATGTACAAAAGGACATTTCTACTGGTTGCAGAGTGCAAAACCATGATTGACCTCATGTTCTCCATGAAAACCTTACATTTCCAAGTGACCTGAAGTAGGACTTTCACAAAAAGATGTGTTTGCGTGTCTGTGGTTTAGGCAGCTCTAAGTAGTGTATTCAGTGCTGGAGAGTAACACACTGTACAGAATTTACACAGCGTTTTGAGAGCACAACATGCTTCAAGCTGAAACTGCTACAAGGTGTGTGTAGCATGCAGAAAGAAGGCTTGTCATTTCAAAGAAAGAAGTGGAAACCAAAATGCAGGTAGTGAAATGAGCACACCAGTTTGGAAGATGTGCATGTGGACAGTTTCAAGCAGCAGCTCTTTGTGGACACTTGGAGACAGCGCTGTGAAAAAATTTCGTACGAAGCGGGATTTGGCCAAAGTTGAAAGGCCTTCCAAAACCAACCCTAAAGAACTGAGCCAAACAATGAATGTTGCAACAAGCTCCTGCAGGAAAGGTGCTTCTATGAGACAAGCCCCGAGCAGGTAGCTACATTCTGCACAGTACAAAATGCAAATGAATTCCAGGCTGAAAACTCACTCCAGCAGGATGAAATGCATGTGTTTCTCTCTGAAAGAACACTCTGCCACTAGGCTTTTGCTTGCTCCTTCAAAGTCTTTGTAGAAACATGTGTTTTCACTGCTGGAATACGTTTTGGGATGCATTGTTTCAATCCCTTGCAAGCCTCATGTTGTTTCTTACACAATGTGGAAAAGCAAGGACTATATGTTTCCCAAATCACTTGAAATCCAGGAAAACGCACACTACATCACTCTTGCTCAAACACGATCTTTCTCCTAATGTGTTGAGAACATTCAAGAAACCAGAAAAGAAGGGTATTTTGATGTGAATTTCAGATGGCTATGTACAAAAGGACATTTCTACTGGTTGCAGAGTGCAAAACCATGATTGACCTCATGTTCTCCATGAAAACCTTACATTTCCAAGTGACCTGAAGTAGGACTTTCACAAAAAGATGTGTTTGCGTGTCTGTGGTTTAGGCAGCTCTAAGTAGTGTATTCAGTGCTGGAGAGTAACACACTGTACAGAATTTACACAGCGTTTTGAGAGCACAACATGCTTCAAGCTGAAACTGCTACAAGGTGTGTGTAGCATGCAGAAAGAAGGCTTGTCATTTCAAAGAAAGAAGTGGAAACCAAAATGCAGGTAGTGAAATGAGCACACCAGTTTGGAAGATGTGCATGTGGACAGTTTCAAGCAGCAGCTCTTTGTGGACACTTGGAGACAGCGCTGTGAAAAAATTTCGTACGAAGCGGGATTTGGCCAAAGTTGAAAGGCCTTCCAAAACCAACCCTAAAGGACTGAGCCAAACAATGAATGTTGCAACAAGCTCCTGCAGGAAAGGTGCTTCTATGAGACAAGCCCCGAGCAGGTAGCTACATTCTGCACAGTACAAAATGCAAATGAATTCCAGGCTGAAAACTCACTCCAGCAGGATGAAATGCATGTGTTTCTCTCTGAAAGAACACTCTGCCACTAGGCTTTTGCTTGCTCCTTCAAAGTCTTTGTAGAAACATGTGTTTTCACTGCTGGAATACGTTTTGGGATGCATTGTTTCAATCCCTTGCAAGCCTCATGTTGTTTCTTACACAATGTGGAAAAGCAAGGACTATATGTTTCCCAAATCACTTGAAATCCAGGAAAACGCACACTACATCACTCTTGCTCAAACACGATCTTTCTCCTAATGTGTTGAGAACATTCAAGAAACCAGAAAAGAAGGGTATTTTGATGTGAATTTCAGATGGCTATGTACAAAAGGACATTTCTACTGGTTGCAGAGTGCAAAACCATGATTGACCTCATGTTCTCCATGAAAACCTTACATTTCCAAGTGACCTGAAGTAGGACTTTCACAAAAAGATGTGTTTGCGTGTCTGTGGTTTAGGCAGCTCTAAGTAGTGTATTCAGTGCTGGAGAGTAACACACTGTACAGAATTTACACAGCGTTTTGAGAGCACAACATGCTTCAAGCTGAAACTGCTACAAGGTGTGTGTAGCATGCAGAAAGAAGGCTTGTCATTTCAAAGAAAGAAGTGGAAACCAAAATGCAGGTAGTGAAATGAGCACACCAGTCTGGAAGATGTGCATGTGGACAGTTTCAAGCAGCAGCTCTTTGTGGACACTTGGAGACAGCGCTGTGAAAAAATTTCGTACGAAGCGGGATTTGGCCAAAGTTGAAAGGCCTTCCAAAACCAACCCTAAAGAACTGAGCCAAACAATGAATGTTGCAACAAGCTCCTGCAGGAAAGGTGCTTCTATGAGACAAGCCCCGAGCAGGTAGCTACATTCTGCACAGTACAAAATGCAAATGAATTCCAGGCTGAAAACTCACTCCAGCAGGATGAAATGCATGTGTTTCTCTCTGAAAGAACACTCTGCCACTAGGCTTTTGCTTGCTCCTTCAAAGTCTTTGTAGAAACATGTGTTTTCACTGCTGGAATACGTTTTGGGATGCATTGTTTCAATCCCTTGCAAGCCTCATGTTGTTTCTTACACAATGTGGAAAAGCAAGGACTATATGTTTCCCAAATCACTTGAAATCCAGGAAAACGCACACTACATCACTCTTGCTCAAACACGATCTTTCTCCTAATGTGTTGAGAACATTCAAGAAACCAGAAAAGAAGGGTATTTTGATGTGAATTTCAGGTGGCTATGTACAAAAGGACATTTCTACTGGTTGCAGAGTGCAAAACCATGATTGACCTCATGTTCTCCATGAAAACCTTACATTTCCAAGTGGCCTGAAGTAGGACTTTCACAAAAAGATGTGTTTGCGTGTCTGTGGTTTAGGCAGCTCTAAGTAGTGTATTCAGTGCTGGAGAGTAACACACTGTACAGAATTTACACAGCGTTTTGAGAGCACAACATGCTTCAAGCTGAAACTGCTACAAGGTGTGTGTAGCATGCAGAAAGAAGGCTTGTCATTTCAAAGAAAGAAGTGGAAACCAAAATGCAGGTAGTGAAATGAGCACACCAGTTTGGAAGATGTGCATGTGGACAGTTTCAAGCAGCAGCTCTTTGTGGACACTTGGAGACAGCGCTGTGAAAAAATTTCGTACGAAGCGGGATTTGGCCAAAGTTGAAAGGCCTTCCAAAACCAACCCTAAAGAACTGAGCCAAACAATGAATGTTGCAACAAGCTCCTGCAGGAAAGGTGCTTCTATGAGACAAGCCCCGAGCAGGTAGCTACATTCTGCACAGTACAAAATGCAAATGAATTCCAGGCTGAAAACTCACTCCAGCAGGATGAAATGCATGTGTTTCTCTCTGAAAGAACACTCTGCCACTAGGCTTTTGCTTGCTCCTTCAAAGTCTTTGTAGAAACATGTGTTTTCACTGCTGGAATACGTTTTGGGATGCATTGTTTCAATCCCTTGCAAGCCTCATGTTGTTTCTTACACAATGTGGAAAAGCAAGGACTATATGTTTCCCAAATCACTTGAAATCCAGGAAAACGCACACTACATCACTCTTGCTCAAACACGATCTTTCTCCTAATGTGTTGAGAACATTCAAGAAACCAGAAAAGAAGGGTATTTTGATGTGAATTTCAGATGGCTATGTACAAAAGGACATTTCTACTGGTTGCAGAGTGCAAAACCATGATTGACCTCATGTTCTCCATGAAAACCTTACATTTCCAAGTGACCTGAAGTAGGACTTTCACAAAAAGATGTGTTTGCGTGTCTGTGGTTTAGGCAGCTCTAAGTAGTGTATTCAGTGCTGGAGAGTAACACACTGTACAGAATTTACACAGCGTTTTGAGAGCACAACATGCTTCAAGCTGAAACTGCTACAAGGTGTGTGTAGCATGCAGAAAGAAGGCTTGTCATTTCAAAGAAAGAAGTGGAAACCAAAATGCAGGTAGTGAAATGAGCACACCAGTTTGGAAGATGTGCATGTGGACAGTTTCAAGCAGCAGCTCTTTGTGGACACTTGGAGACAGCGCTGTGAAAAAATTTCGTACGAAGCGGGATTTGGCCAAAGTTGAAAGACCTTCCAAAACCAACCCTAAAGGACTGAGCCAAACAATGAATGTTGCAACAAGCTCCTGCAGGAAAGGTGCTTCTATGAGACAAGCCCCGAGCAGGTAGCTACATTCTGCACAGTACAAAATGCAAATGAATTCCAGGCTGAAAACTCACTCCAGAAGGATGAAATGCATGTGTTTCTCTCTGAAAGAACACTCTGCCACTAGGCTTTTGCTTGCTCCTTCAAAGTCTTTGTAGAAACATGTGTTTTCACTGCTGGAATACGTTTTGGGATGCATTGTTTCAATCCCTTGCAAGCCTCATGTTGTTTCTTACACAATGTGGAAAAGCAAGGACTATATGTTTCCCAAATCACTTGAAATCCAGGAAAACGCACACTACATCACTCTTGCTCAAACACGATCTTTCTCCTAATGTGTTGAGAACATTCAAGAAACCAGAAAAGAAGGGTATTTTGATGTGAATTTCAGATGGCTATGTACAAAAGGACATTTCTACTGGTTGCAGAGTGCAAAACCATGATTGACCTCATGTTCTCCATGAAAACCTTACATTTCCAAGTGACCTGAAGTAGGACTTTCACAAAAAGATGTGTTTGCGTGTCTGTGGTTTAGGCAGCTCTAAGTAGTGTATTCAGTGCTGGAGAGTAACACACTGTACAGAATTTACACAGCGTTTTGAGAGCACAACATGCTTCAAGCTGAAACTGCTACAAGGTGTGTGTAGCATGCAGAAAGAAGGCTTGTCATTTCAAAGAAAGAAGTGGAAACCAAAATGCAGGTAGTGAAATGAGCACACCAGTTTGGAAGATGTGCATGTGGACAGTTTCAAGCAGCAGCTCTTTGTGGACACTTGGAGACAGCGCTGTGAAAAAATTTCGTACGAAGCGGGATTTGGCCAAAGTTGAAAGGCCTTCCAAAACCAACCCTAAAGAACTGAGCCAAACAATGAATGTTGCAACAAGCTCCTGCAGGAAAGGTGCTTCTATGAGACAAGCCCCGAGCAGGTAGCTACATTCTGCACAGTACAAAATGCAAATGAATTCCAGGCTGAAAACTCACTCCAGAAGGATGAAATGCATGTGTTTCTCTCTGAAAGAACACTCTGCCACTAGGCTTTTGCTTGCTCCTTCAAAGTCTTTGTAGAAACATGTGTTTTCACTGCTGGAATACGTTTTGGGATGCATTGTTTCAATCCCTTGCAAGCCTCATGTTGTTTCTTACACAATGTGGAAAAGCAAGGACTATATGTTTCCCAAATCACTTGAAATCCAGGAAAACGCACACTACATCACTCTTGCTCAAACACGATCTTTCTCCTAATGTGTTGAGAACATTCAAGAAACCAGAAAAGAAGGGTATTTTGATGTGAATTTCAGATGGCTATGTACAAAAGGACATTTCTACTGGTTGCAGAGTGCAAAACCATGATTGACCTCATGTTCTCCATGAAAACCTTACATTTCCAAGTGGCCTGAAGTAGGACTTTCACAAAAAGATGTGTTTGCGTGTCTGTGGTTTAGGCAGCTCTAAGTAGTGTATTCAGTGCTGGAGAGTAACACACTGTACAGAATTTACACAGCGTTTTGAGAGCACAACATGCTTCAAGCTGAAACTGCTACAAGGTGTGTGTAGCATGCAGAAAGAAGGCTTGTCATTTCAAAGAAAGAAGTGGAAACCAAAATGCAGTTAGTGAAATGAGCACACCAGTCTGGAAGATGTGCATGTGGACAGTTTCAAGCAGCAGCTCTTTGTGGACACTTGGAGACAGCGCTGTGAAAAAATTTCGTACGAAGCGGGATTTGGCCAAAGTTGAAAGACCTTCCAAAACCAACCCTAAAGAACTGAGCCAAACAATGAATGTTGCAACAAGCTCCTGCAGGAAAGGTGCTTCTATGAGACAAGCCCCGAGCAGGTAGCTACATTCTGCACAGTACAAAATGCAAATGAATTCCAGGCTGAAAACTCACTCCAGAAGGATGAAATGCATGTGTTTCTCTCTGAAAGAACACTCTGCCACTGGGCTTTTGCTTGCTCCTTCAAAGTCTTTGTAGAAACATATGTTTTCACTGCTGGAATACGTTTTGGGATGCATTGTTTCAATCCCTTGCAAGCCTCATGTTGTTTCTTACACAATGTGGAAAAGCAAGGACTATATGTTTCCCAAATCACTTGAAATCCAGGAAAACGCACACTACATCACTCTTGCTCAAACACGATCTTTCTCCTAATGTGTTGAGAACATTCAAGAAACCAGAAAAGAAGGGTATTTTGATGTGAATTTCAGATGGCTATGTACAAAAGGACATTTCTACTGGTTGCAGAGTGCAAAACCATGATTGACCTCATGTTCTCCATGAAAACCTTACATTTCCAAGTGACCTGAAGTAGGACTTTCACAAAAAGATGTGTTTGCGTGTCTGTGGTTTAGGCAGCTCTAAGTAGTGTATTCAGTGCTGGAGAGTAACACACTGTACAGAATTTACACAGCGTTTTGAGAGCACAACATGCTTCAAGCTGAAACTGCTACAAGGTGTGTGTAGCATGCAGAAAGAAGGCTTGTCATTTCAAAGAAAGAAGTGGAAACCAAAATGCAGGTAGTGAAATGAGCACACCAGTCTGGAAGATGTGCATGTGGACAGTTTCAAGCAGCAGCTCTTTGTGGACACTTGGAGACAGCGCTGTGAAAAAATTTCGTACGAAGCGGGATTTGGCCAAAGTTGAAAGACCTTCCAAAACCAACCCTAAAGAACTGAGCCAAACAATGAATGTTGCAACAAGCTCCTGCAGGAAAGGTGCTTCTATGAGACAAGCCCCGAGCAGGTAGCTACATTCTGCACAGTACAAAATGCAAATGAATTCCAGGCTGAAAACTCACTCCAGAAGGATGAAATGCATGTGTTTCTCTCTGAAAGAACACTCTGCCACTAGGCTTTTGCTTGCTCCTTCAAAGTCTTTGTAGAAACATGTGTTTTCACTGCTGGAATACGTTTTGGGATGCATTGTTTCAATCCCTTGCAAGCCTCATGTTGTTTCTTACACAATGTGGAAAAGCAAGGACTATATGTTTCCCAAATCACTTGAAATCCAGGAAAACGCACACTACATCACTCTTGCTCAAACACGATCTTTCTCCTAATGTGTTGAGAACATTCAAGAAACCAGAAAAGAAGGGTATTTTGATGTGAATTTCAGATGGCTATGTACCAAAGGACATTTCTACTGGTTGCAGAGTGCAAAACCATGACTGACCTCATGTTCTCCATGAAAACCTTACATTTCCAAGTGACCTGAAGTAGGACTTTCACAAAAAGATGTGTTTGCGTGTCTGTGGTTTAGGCAGCTCTAAGTAGTGTATTCAGTGCTGGAGAGTAACACACTGTACAGAATTTACACAGCGTTTTGAGAGCACAACATGCTTCAAGCTGAAACTGCTACAAGGTGTGTGTAGCATGCAGAAAGAAGGCTTGTCATTTCAAAGAAAGAAGTGGAAACCAAAATGCAGGTAGTGAAATGAGCACACCAGTCTGGAAGATGTGCATGTGGACAGTTTCAAGCAGCAGCTCTTTGTGGACACTTGGAGACAGCGCTGTGAAAAAATTTCGTACGAAGCGGGATTTGGCCAAAGTTGAAAGGCCTTCCAAAACCAACCCTAAAGAACTGAGCCAAACAATGAATGTTGCAACAAGCTCCTGCAGGAAAGGTGCTTCTATGAGACAAGCCCCGAGCAGGTAGCTACATTCTGCACAGTACAAAATGCAAATGAATTCCAGGCTGAAAACTCACTCCAGAAGGATGAAATGCATGTGTTTCTCTCTGAAAGAACACTCTGCCACTAGGCTTTTGCTTGCTCCTTCAAAGTCTTTGTAGAAACATGTGTTTTCACTGCTGGAATACGTTTTGGGATGCATTGTTTCAATCCCTTGCAAGCCTCATGTTGTTTCTTACACAATGTGGAAAAGCAAGGACTATATGTTTCCCAAATCACTTGAAATCCAGGAAAACGCACACTACATCACTCTTGCTCAAACACGATCTTTCTCCTAATGTGTTGAGAACATTCAAGAAACCAGAAAAGAAGGGTATTTTGATGTGAATTTCAGATGGCTATGTACCAAAGGACATTTCTACTGGTTGCAGAGTGCAAAACCATGATTGACCTCATGTTCTCCATGAAAACCTTACATTTCCAAGTGACCTGAAGTAGGACTTTCACAAAAAGATGTGTTTGCGTGTCTGTGGTTTAGGCAGCTCTAAGTAGTGTATTCAGTGCTGGAGAGTAACACACTGTACAGAATTTACACAGCGTTTTGAGAGCACAACCTGCTTCAAGCTGAAACTGCTACAAGGTGTGTGTAGCATGCAGAAAGAAGGCTTGTCATTTCAAAGAAAGAAGTGGAAACCAAAATGCAGGTAGTGAAATGAGCACACCAGTCTGGAAGAAGTGCATGTGGACAGTTTCAAGCAGCAGCTCTTTGTGGACACTTGGAGACAGCGCTGTGGAAAAATTTCGTACGAAGCGGGATTTGGCCAAAGTTGAAAGACCTTCCAAAACCAACCCTAAAGAACTGAGCCAAACAATGAATGTTGCAACAAGCTCCTGCAGGAAAGGTGCTTCTATGAGACAAGCCCCGAGCAGGTAGCTACATTCTGCACAGTACAAAATGCAAATGAATTCCAGGCTGAAAACTCACTCCAGAAGGATGAAATGCATGTGTTTCTCTCTGAAAGAACACTCTGCCACTAGGCTTTTGCTTGCTCCTTCAAAGTCTTTGTAGAAACATGTGTTTTCACTGCTGGAATACGTTTTGGGATGCATTGTTTCAATCCCTTGCAAGCCTCATGTTGTTTCTTACACAAGGTGGAAAAGCAAGGACTATATGTTTCCCAGATCACTTGAAATCCAGGAAAACGCACGCTACATCACTCTTGCTCAAACACGATCTTTCTCCTAATGTGTTGAGAACATTCAAGAAACCAGAAAAGAAGGGTATTTTGATGTGAATTTCAGATGGCTATGTACCAAAGGACATTTCTACTGGTTGCAGAGTGCAAAACCATGATTGACCTCATGTTCTCCATGAAAACCTTACATTTCCAAGTGACCTGAAGTAGGACTTTCACAAAAAGATGTGTTTGCGTGTCTGTGGTTTAGGCAGCTCTAAGTAGTGTATTCAGTGCTGGAGAGTAACACACTGTACAGAATTTACACAGCGTTTTGAGAGCACAACATGCTTCAAGCTGAAACTGCTACAAGGTGTGTGTAGCATGCAGAAAGAAGGCTTGTCATTTCAAAGAAAGAAGTGGAAACCAAAATGCAGGTAGTGAAATGAGCACACCAGTCTGGAAGATGTGCATGTGGACAGTTTCAAGCAGCAGCTCTTTGTGGACACTTGGAGACAGCGCTGTGAAAAAATTTCGTACGAAGCGGGATTTGGCCAAAGTTGAAAGGCCTTCCAAAACCAACCCTAAAGAACTGAGCCAAACAATGAATGTTGCAACAAGCTCCTGCAGGAAAGGTGCTTCTATGAGACAAGCCCCGAGCAGGTAGCTACATTCTGCACAGTACAAAATGCAAATGAATTCCAGGCTGAAAACTCACTCCAGAAGGATGAAATGCATGTGTTTCTCTCTGAAAGAACACTCTGCCACTAGGCTTTTGCTTGCTCCTTCAAAGTCTTTGTAGAAACATGTGTTTTCACTGCTGGAATACGTTTTGGGATGCATTGTTTCAATCCCTTGCAAGCCTCATGTTGTTTCTTACACAAGGTGGAAAAGCAAGGACTATATGTTTCCCAGATCACTTGAAATCCAGGAAAACGCACGCTACATCACTCTTGCTCAAACACGATCTTTCTCCTAATGTGTTGAGACCATTCAAGAAACCAGAAAAGAAGGGTATTTTGATGTGAATTTCAGATGGCTATGTACCAAAGGACATTTCTACTGGTTGCAGAGTGCAAAACCATGATTGACCTCATGTTCTCCATGAAAACCTTACATTTCCAAGTGACCTGAAGTAGGACTTTCACAAAAAGATGTGTTTGCGTGTCTGTGGTTTAGGCAGCTCTAAGTAGTGTATTCAGTGCTGGAGAGTAACACACTGTACAGAATTTACACAGCGTTTTGAGAGCACAACATGCTTCAAGCTGAAACTGCTACAAGGTGTGTGTAGCATGCAGAAAGAAGGCTTGTCATTTCAAAGAAAGAAGTGGAAACCAAAATGCAGGTAGTGAAATGAGCACACCAGTCTGGAAGATGTGCATGTGGACAGTTTCAAGCAGCAGCTCTTTGTGGACACTTGGAGACAGCGCTGTGAAAAAATTTCGTACGAAGCGGAATTTGGCCAAAGTTGAAAGGCCTTCCAAAACCAACCCTAAAGAACTGAGCCAAACAATGAATGTTGCAACAAGCTCCTGCAGGAAAGGTGCTTCTATGAGACAAGCCCCGAGCAGGTAGCTACATTCTGCACAGTACAAAATGCAAATGAATTCCAGGCTGAAAACTCACTCCAGAAGGATGAAATGCATGTGTTTCTCTCTGAAAGAACACTCTGCCACTAGGCTTTTGCTTGCTCCTTCAAAGTCTTTGTAGAAACATGTGTTTTCACTGCTGGAATACGTTTTGGGATGCATTGTTTCAATCCCTTGCAAGCCTCATGTTGTTTCTTACACAATGTGGAAAAGCAAGGACTATATGTTTCCCAAATCACTTGAAATCCAGGAAAACGCACACTACATCACTCTTGCTCAAACACGATCTTTCTCCTAATGTGTTGAGAACATTCAAGAAACCAGAAAAGAAGGGTATTTTGATGTGAATTTCAGATGGCTATGTACAAAAGGACATTTCTACTGGTTGCAGAGTGCAAAACCATGATTGACCTCATGTTCTCCATGAAAACCTTACATTTCCAAGTGACCTGAAGTAGGACTTTCACAAAAAGATGTGTTTGCGTGTCTGTGGTTTAGGCAGCTCTAAGTAGTGTATTCAGTGCTGGAGAGTAACACACTGTACAGAATTTACACAGCGTTTTGAGAGCACAACCTGCTTCAAGCTGAAACTGCTACAAGGTGTGTGTAGCATGCAGAAAGAAGGCTTGTCATTTCAAAGAAAGAAGTGGAAACCAAAATGCAGGTAGTGAAATGAGCACACCAGTCTGGAAGAAGTGCATGTGGACAGTTTCAAGCAGCAGCTCTTTGTGGACACTTGGAGACAGCGCTGTGGAAAAATTTCGTACGAAGCGGGATTTGGCCAAAGTTGAAAGACCTTCCAAAACCAACCCTAAAGAACTGAGCCAAACAATGAATGTTGCAACAAGCTCCTGCAGGAAAGGTGCTTCTATGAGACAAGCCCCGAGCAGGTAGCTACATTCTGCACAGTACAAAATGCAAATGAATTCCAGGCTGAAAACTCACTCCAGAAGGATGAAATGCATGTGTTTCTCTCTGAAAGAACACTCTGCCACTAGGCTTTTGCTTGCTCCTTCAAAGTCTTTGTAGAAACATGTGTTTTCACTGCTGGAATACGTTTTGGGATGCATTGTTTCAATCCCTTGCAAGCCTCATGTTGTTTCTTACACAAGGTGGAAAAGCAAGGACTATATGTTTCCCAGATCACTTGAAATCCAGGAAAACGCACGCTACATCACTCTTGCTCAAACACGATCTTTCTCCTAATGTGTTGAGAACATTCAAGAAACCAGAAAAGAAGGGTATTTTGATGTGAATTTCAGATGGCTATGTACCAAAGGACATTTCTACTGGTTGCAGAGTGCAAAACCATGATTGACCTCATGTTCTCCATGAAAACCTTACATTTCCAAGTGACCTGAAGTAGGACTTTCACAAAAAGATGTGTTTGCGTGTCTGTGGTTTAGGCAGCTCTAAGTAGTGTATTCAGTGCTGGAGAGTAACACACTGTACAGAATTTACACAGCGTTTTGAGAGCACAACATGCTTCAAGCTGAAACTGCTACAAGGTGTGTGTAGCATGCAGAAAGAAGGCTTGTCATTTCAAAGAAAGAAGTGGAAACCAAAATGCAGGTAGTGAAATGAGCACACCAGTCTGGAAGATGTGCATGTGGACAGTTTCAAGCAGCAGCTCTTTGTGGACACTTGGAGACAGCGCTGTGAAAAAATTTCGTACGAAGCGGGATTTGGCCAAAGTTGAAAGGCCTTCCAAAACCAACCCTAAAGAACTGAGCCAAACAATGAATGTTGCAACAAGCTCCTGCAGGAAAGGTGCTTCTATGAGACAAGCCCCGAGCAGGTAGCTACATTCTGCACAGTACAAAATGCAAATGAATTCCAGGCTGAAAACTCACTCCAGAAGGATGAAATGCATGTGTTTCTCTCTGAAAGAACACTCTGCCACTAGGCTTTTGCTTGCTCCTTCAAAGTCTTTGTAGAAACATGTGTTTTCACTGCTGGAATACGTTTTGGGATGCATTGTTTCAATCCCTTGCAAGCCTCATGTTGTTTCTTACACAAGGTGGAAAAGCAAGGACTATATGTTTCCCAGATCACTTGAAATCCAGGAAAACGCACGCTACATCACTCTTGCTCAAACACGATCTTTCTCCTAATGTGTTGAGACCATTCAAGAAACCAGAAAAGAAGGGTATTTTGATGTGAATTTCAGATGGCTATGTACCAAAGGACATTTCTACTGGTTGCAGAGTGCAAAACCATGATTGACCTCATGTTCTCCATGAAAACCTTACATTTCCAAGTGACCTGAAGTAGGACTTTCACAAAAAGATGTGTTTGCGTGTCTGTGGTTTAGGCAGCTCTAAGTAGTGTATTCAGTGCTGGAGAGTAACACACTGTACAGAATTTACACAGCGTTTTGAGAGCACAACATGCTTCAAGCTGAAACTGCTACAAGGTGTGTGTAGCATGCAGAAAGAAGGCTTGTCATTTCAAAGAAAGAAGTGGAAACCAAAATGCAGGTAGTGAAATGAGCACACCAGTCTGGAAGATGTGCATGTGGACAGTTTCAAGCAGCAGCTCTTTGTGGACACTTGGAGACAGCGCTGTGAAAAAATTTCGTACGAAGCGGAATTTGGCCAAAGTTGAAAGGCCTTCCAAAACCAACCCTAAAGAACTGAGCCAAACAATGAATGTTGCAACAAGCTCCTGCAGGAAAGGTGCTTCTATGAGACAAGCCCCGAGCAGGTAGCTACATTCTGCACAGTACAAAATGCAAATGAATTCCAGGCTGAAAACTCACTCCAGAAGGATGAAATGCATGTGTTTCTCTCTGAAAGAACACTCTGCCACTAGGCTTTTGCTTGCTCCTTCAAAGTCTTTGTAGAAACATGTGTTTTCACTGCTGGAATACGTTTTGGGATGCATTGTTTCAATCCCTTGCAAGCCTCATGTTGTTTCTTACACAATGTGGAAAAGCAAGGACTATATGTTTCCCAAATCACTTGAAATCCAGGAAAACGCACACTACATCACTCTTGCTCAAACACGATCTTTCTCCTAATGTGTTGAGAACATTCAAGAAACCAGAAAAGAAGGGTATTTTGATGTGAATTTCAGATGGCTATGTACAAAAGGACATTTCTACTGGTTGCAGAGTGCAAAACCATGATTGACCTCATGTTCTCCATGAAAACCTTACATTTCCAAGTGACCTGAAGTAGGACTTTCACAAAAAGATGTGTTTGCGTGTCTGTGGTTTAGGCAGCTCTAAGTAGTGTATTCAGTGCTGGAGAGTAACACACTGTACAGAATTTACACAGCGTTTTGAGAGCACAACATGCTTCAAGCTGAAACTGCTACAAGGTGTGTGTAGCATGCAGAAAGAAGGCTTGTCATTTCAAAGAAAGAAGTGGAAACCAAAATGCAGGTAGTGAAATGAGCACACCAGTCTGGAAGATGTGCATGTGGACAGTTTCAAGCAGCAGCTCTTTGTGGACACTTGGAGACAGCGCTGTGAAAAAATTTCGTACGAAGCGGGATTTGGCCAAAGTTGAAAGGCCTTCCAAAACCAACCCTAAAGAACTGAGCCAAACAATGAATGTTGCAACAAGCTCCTGCAGGAAAGGTGCTTCTATGAGACAAGCCCCGAGCAGGTAGCTACATTCTGCACAGTACAAAATGCAAATGAATTCCAGGCTGAAAACTCACTCCAGAAGGATGAAATGCATGTGTTTCTCTCTGAAAGAACACTCTGCCACTAGGCTTTTGCTTGCTCCTTCAAAGTCTTTGTAGAAACATGTGTTTTCACTGCTGGAATACGTTTTGGGATGCATTGTTTCAATCCCTTGCAAGCCTCATGTTGTTTCTTACACAATGTGGAAAAGCAAGGACTATATGTTTCCCAAATCACTTGAAATCCAGGAAAACGCACACTACATCACTCTTGCTCAAACACGATCTTTCTCCTAATGTGTTGAGAACATTCAAGAAACCAGAAAAGAAGGGTATTTTGATGTGAATTTCAGATGGCTATGTACAAAAGGACATTTCTACTGGTTGCAGAGTGCAAAACCATGATTGACCTCATGTTCTCCATGAAAACCTTACATATCCAAGTGACCTGAAGTAGGACTTTCACAATAAGATGTGTTTGCGTGTCTGTGGTTTAGGCAGCTCTAAGTAGTGTATTCAGTGCTGGAGAGTAACACACTGTACAGAATTTACACAGCGTTTTGAGAGCACAACATGCTTCAAGCTGAAACTGCTACAAGGTGTGTGTAGCATGCAGAAAGAAGGCTTGTCATTTCAAAGAAAGAAGTGGAAACCAAAATGCAGGTAGTGAAATGAGCACACCAGTCTGGAAGATGTGCATGTGGACAGTTTCAAGCAGCAGCTCTTTGTGGACACTTGGAGACAGCGCTGTGAAAAAATTTCGTACGAAGCGGGATTTGGCCAAAGTTGAAAGGCCTTCCAAAACCAACCCTAAAGAACTGAGCCAAACAATGAATGTTGCAACAAGCTCCTGCAGGAAAGGTGCTTCTATGAGACAAGCCCCGAGCAGGTAGCTACATTCTGCACAGTACAAAATGCAAATGAATTCCAGGCTGAAAACTCACTCCAGAAGGATGAAATGCATGTGTTTCTCTCTGAAAGAACACTCTGCCACTAGGCTTTTGCTTGCTCCTTCAAAGTCTTTGTAGAAACATGTGTTTTCACTGCTGGAATACGTTTTGGGATGCATTGTTTCAATCCCTTGCAAGCCTCATGTTGTTTCTTACACAATGTGGAAAAGCAAGGACTATATGTTTCCCAAATCACTTGAAATCCAGGAAAACGCACACTACATCACTCTTGCTCAAACACGATCTTTCTCCTAATGTGTTGAGAACATTCAAGAAACCAGAAAAGAAGGGTATTTTGATGTGAATTTCAGATGGCTATGTACAAAAGGACATTTCTACTGGTTGCAGAGTGCAAAACCATGATTGACCTCATGTTCTCCATGAAAACCTTACATTTCCAAGTGACCTGAAGTAGGACTTTCACAAAAAGATGTGTTTGCGTGTCTGTGGTTTAGGCAGCTCTAAGTAGTGTATTCAGTGCTGGAGAGTAACACACTGTACAGAATTTACACAGCGTTTTGAGAGCACAACATGCTTCAAGCTGAAACTGCTACAAGGTGTGTGTAGCATGCAGAAAGAAGGCTTGTCATTTCAAAGAAAGAAGTGGAAACCAAAATGCAGGTAGTGAAATGAGCACACCAGTCTGGAAGATGTGCATGTGGACAGTTTCAAGCAGCAGCTCTTTGTGGACACTTGGAGACAGCGCTGTAAAAAAATTTCGTACGAAGCGGGATTTGGCCAAAGTTGAAAGGCCTTCCAAAACCAACCCTAAAGAACTGAGCCAAACAATGAATGTTGCAACAAGCTCCTGCAGGAAAGGTGCTTCTATGAGACAAGCCCCGAGCAGGTAGCTACATTCTGCACAGTACAAAATGCAAATGAATTCCAGGCTGAAAACTCACTCCAGAAGGATGAAATGCATGTGTTTCTCTCTGAAAGAACACTCTGCCACTAGGCTTTTGCTTGCTCCTTCAAAGTCTTTGTAGAAACATGTGTTTTCACTGCTGGAATACGTTTTGGGATGCATTGTTTCAATCCCTTGCAAGCCTCATGTTGTTTCTTACACAATGTGGAAAAGCAAGGACTATATGTTTCCCAAATCACTTGAAATCCAGGAAAACGCACACTACATCACTCTTGCTCAAACACGATCTTTCTCCTAATGTGTTGAGAACATTCAAGAAACCAGAAAAGAAGGGTATTTTGATGTGAATTTCAGATGGCTATGTACAAAAGGACATTTCTACTGGTTGCAGAGGGCAAAACCATGATTGACCTCATGTTCTCCATGAAAACCTTACATTTCCAAGTGACCTGAAGTAGGACTTTCACAAAAAGATGTGTTTGCGTGTCTGTGGTTTAGGCAGCTCTAAGTAGTGTATTCAGTGCTGGAGAGTAACACACTGTACAGAATTTACACAGCGTTTTGAGAGCACAACATGCTTCAAGCTGAAACTGCTACAAGGTGTGTGTAGCATGCAGAAAGAAGGCTTGTCATTTCAAAGAAAGAAGTGGAAACCAAAATGCAGGTAGTGAAATGAGCACACCAGTCTGGAAGATGTGCATGTGGACAGTTTCAAGCAGCAGCTCTTTGTGGACACTTGGAGACAGCGCTGTGAAAAAATTTCGTACGAAGCGGGATTTGGCCAAAGTTGAAAGACCTTCCAAAACCAACCCTAAAGAACTGAGCCAAACAATGAATGTTGCAACAAGCTCCTGCAGGAAAGGTGCTTCTATGAGACAAGCCCCGAGCAGGTAGCTACATTCTGCACAGTACAAAATGCAAATGAATTCCAGGCTGAAAACTCACTCCAGAAGGATGAAATGCATGTGTTTCTCTCTGAAAGAACACTCTGCCACTAGGCTTTTGCTTGCTCCTTCAAAGTCTTTGTAGAAACATGTGTTTTCACTGCTGGAATACGTTTTGGGATGCATTGTTTCAATCCCTTGCAAGCCTCATGTTGTTTCTTACACAATGTGGAAAAGCAAGGACTATATGTTTCCCAAATCACTTGAAATCCAGGAAAACGCACACTACATCACTCTTGCTCAAACACGATCTTTCTCCTAATGTGTTGAGAACATTCAAGAAACCAGAAAAGAAGGGTATTTTGATGTGAATTTCAGATGGCTATGTACAAAAGGACATTTCTACGGGTTGCAGAGTGCAAAACCATGATTGACCTCATGTTCTCCATGAAAACCTTACATTTCCAAGTGAC
Organism: Miniopterus natalensis; assembly: GCF_054644295.1. Classification (NCBI taxonomy): domain Eukaryota; kingdom Metazoa; phylum Chordata; class Mammalia; order Chiroptera; family Miniopteridae; genus Miniopterus; species Miniopterus natalensis. Next base: position 44,927 of record NW_028269989.1, on the reverse strand, counting down.
CTGAAGTAGGACTTTCACAAAAAGATGTGTTTGCGTGTCTGTGGTTTAGGCAGCTCTAAGTAGTGTATTCAGTGCTGGAGAGTAACACACTGTACAGAATTTACACAGCGTTTTGAGAGCACAACATGCTTCAAGCTGAAACTGCTACAAGGTGTGTGTAGCATGCAGAAAGAAGGCTTGTCATTTCAAAGAAAGAAGTGGAAACCAAAATGCAGGTAGTGAAATGAGCACACCAGTCTGGAAGATGTGCATGTGGACAGTTTCAAGCAGCAGCTCTTTGTGGACACTTGGAGACAGCGCTGTGAAAAAATTTCGTACGAAGCGGGATTTGGCCAAAGTTGAAAGGCCTTCCAAAACCAACCCTAAAGAACTGAGCCAAACAATGAATGTTGCAACAAGCTCCTGCAGGAAAGGTGCTTCTATGAGACAAGCCCCGAGCAGGTAGCTACATTCTGCACAGTACAAAATGCAAATGAATTCCAGGCTGAAAACTCACTCCAGAAGGATGAAATGCATGTGTTTCTCTCTGAAAGAACACTCTGCCACTAGGCTTTTGCTTGCTCCTTCAAAGTCTTTGTAGAAACATGTGTTTTCACTGCTGGAATACGTTTTGGGATGCATTGTTTCAATCCCTTGCAAGCCTCATGTTGTTTCTTACACAATGTGGAAAAGCAAGGACTATATGTTTCCCAAATCACTTGAAATCCAGGAAAACGCACACTACATCACTCTTGCTCAAACACGATCTTTCTCCTAATGTGTTGAGAACATTCAAGAAACCAGAAAAGAAGGGTATTTTGATGTGAATTTCAGAGGGCTATGTACAAAAGGACATTTCTACTGGTTGCAGAGTGCAAAACCATGATTGACCTCATGTTCTCCATGAAAACCTTACATTTCCAAGTGACCTGAAGTAGGACTTTCACAAAAAGATGTGTTTGCGTGTCTGTGGTTTAGGCAGCTCTAAGTAGTGTATTCAGTGCTGGAGAGTAACACACTGTACAGAATTTACACAGCGTTTTGAGAGCACAACATGCTTCAAGCTGAAACTGCTACAAGGTGTGTGTAGCATGCAGAAAGAAGGCTTGTCATTTCAAAGAAAGAAGTGGAAACCAAAATGCAGGTAGTGAAATGAGCACACCAGTTTGGAAGATGTGCATGTGGACAGTTTCAAGCAGCAGCTCTTTGTGGACACTTGGAGACAGCGCTGTGAAAAAATTTCGTACGAAGCGGGATTTGGCCAAAGTTGAAAGACCTTCCAAAACCAACCCTAAAGAACTGAGCCAAACAATGAATGTTGCAACAAGCTCCTGCAGGAAAGGTGCTTCTATGAGACAAGCCCCGAGCAGGTAGCTACATTCTGCACAGTACAAAATGCAAATGAATTCCAGGCTGAAAACTCACTCCAGAAGGATGAAATGCATGTGTTTCTCTCTGAAAGAACACTCTGCCACTAGGCTTTTGCTTGCTCCTTCAAAGTCTTTGTAGAAACATGTGTTTTCACTGCTGGAATACGTTTTGGGATGCATTGTTTCAATCCCTTGCAAGCCTCATGTTGTTTCTTACACAATGTGGAAAAGCAAGGACTATATGTTTCCCAAATCACTTGAAATCCAGGAAAACGCACACTACATCACTCTTGCTCAAACACGATCTTTCTCCTAATGTGTTGAGAACATTCAAGAAACCAGAAAAGAAGGGTATTTTGATGTGAATTTCAGAGGGCTATGTACAAAAGGACATTTCTACTGGTTGCAGAGTGCAAAACCATGATTGACCTCATGTTCTCCATGAAAACCTTACATTTCCAAGTGACCTGAAGTAGGACTTTCACAAAAAGATGTGTTTGCGTGTCTGTGGTTTAGGCAGCTCTAAGTAGTGTATTCAGTGCTGGAGAGTAACACACTGTACAGAATTTACACAGCGTTTTGAGAGCACAACATGCTTCAAGCTGAAACTGCTACAAGGTGTGTGTGGCATGCAGAAAGAAGGCTTGTCATTTCAAAGAAAGAAGTGGAAACCAAAATGCAGGTAGTGAAATGAGCACACCAGTTTGGAAGATGTGCATGTGGACAGTTTCAAGCAGCAGCTCTTTGTGGACACTTGGAGACAGCGCTGTGAAAAAATTTCGTACGAAGCGGGATTTGGCCAAAGTTGAAAGACCTTCCAAAACCAACCCTAAAGGACTGAGCCAAACAATGAATGTTGCAACAAGCTCCTGCAGGAAAGGTGCTTCTATGAGACAAGCCCCGAGCAGGTAGCTACATTCTGCACAGTACAAAATGCAAATGAATTCCAGGCTGAAAACTCACTCCAGAAGGATGAAATGCATGTGTTTCTCTCTGAAAGAACACTCTGCCACTAGGCTTTTGCTTGCTCCTTCAAAGTCTTTGTAGAAACATGTGTTTTCACTGCTGGAATACGTTTTGGGATGCATTGTTTCAATCCCTTGCAAGCCTCATGTTGTTTCTTACACAATGTGGAAAAGCAAGGACTATATGTTTCCCAAATCACTTGAAATCCAGGAAAACGCACACTACATCACTCTTGCTCAAACACGATCTTTCTCCTAATGTGTTGAGAACATTCAAGAAACCAGAAAAGAAGGGTATTTTGATGTGAATTTCAGAGGGCTATGTACAAAAGGACATTTCTACTGGTTGCAGAGTGCAAAACCATGATTGACCTCATGTTCTCCATGAAAACCTTACATTTCCAAGTGACCTGAAGTAGGACTTTCACAAAAAGATGTGTTTGCGTGTCTGTGGTTTAGGCAGCTCTAAGTAGTGTATTCAGTGCTGGAGAGTAACACACTGTACAGAATTTACACAGCGTTTTGAGAGCACAACATGCTTCAAGCTGAAACTGCTACAAGGTGTGTGTGGCATGCAGAAAGAAGGCTTGTCATTTCAAAGAAAGAAGTGGAAACCAAAATGCAGGTAGTGAAATGAGCACACCAGTTTGGAAGATGTGCATGTGGACAGTTTCAAGCAGCAGCTCTTTGTGGACACTTGGAGACAGCGCTGTGAAAAAATTTCGTACGAAGCGGGATTTGGCCAAAGTTGAAAGACCTTCCAAAACCAACCCTAAAGGACTGAGCCAAACAATGAATGTTGCAACAAGCTCCTGCAGGAAAGGTGCTTCTATGAGACAAGCCCCGAGCAGGTAGCTACATTCTGCACAGTACAAAATGCAAATGAATTCCAGGCTGAAAACTCACTCCAGAAGGATGAAATGCATGTGTTTCTCTCTGAAAGAACACTCTGCCACTAGGCTTTTGCTTGCTCCTTCAAAGTCTTTGTAGAAACATGTGTTTTCACTGCTGGAATACGTTTTGGGATGCATTGTTTCAATCCCTTGCAAGCCTCATGTTGTTTCTTACACAATGTGGAAAAGCAAGGACTATATGTTTCCCAAATCACTTGAAATCCAGGAAAACGCACACTACATCACTCTTGCTCAAACACGATCTTTCTCCTAATGTGTTGAGAACATTCAAGAAACCAGAAAAGAAGGGTATTTTGATGTGAATTTCAGATGGCTATGTACAAAAGGACATTTCTACTGGTTGCAGAGTGCAAAACCATGATTGACCTCATGTTCTCCATGAAAACCTTACATTTCCAAGTGACCTGAAGTAGGACTTTCACAAAAAGATGTGTTTGCGTGTCTGTGGTTTAGGCAGCTCTAAGTAGTGTATTCAGTGCTGGAGAGTAACACACTGTACAGAATTTACACAGCGTTTTGAGAGCACAACATGCTTCAAGCTGAAACTGCTACAAGGTGTGTGTAGCATGCAGAAAGAAGGCTTGTCATTTCAAAGAAAGAAGTGGAAACCAAAATGCAGGTAGTGAAATGAGCACACCAGTTTGGAAGATGTGCATGTGGACAGTTTCAAGCAGCAGCTCTTTGTGGACACTTGGAGACAGCGCTGTGAAAAAATTTCGTACGAAGCGGGATTTGGCCAAAGTTGAAAGACCTTCCAAAACCAACCCTAAAGAACTGAGCCAAACAATGAATGTTGCAACAAGCTCCTGCAGGAAAGGTGCTTCTATGAGACAAGCCCCGAGCAGGTAGCTACATTCTGCACAGTACAAAATGCAAATGAATTCCAGGCTGAAAACTCACTCCAGAAGGATGAAATGCATGTGTTTCTCTCTGAAAGAACACTCTGCCACTAGGCTTTTGCTTGCTCCTTCAAAGTCTTTGTAGAAACATGTGTTTTCACTGCTGGAATACGTTTTGGGATGCATTGTTTCAATCCCTTGCAAGCCTCATGTTGTTTCTTACACAATGTGGAAAAGCAAGGACTATATGTTTCCCAAATCACTTGAAATCCAGGAAAACGCACACTACATCACTCTTGCTCAAACACGATCTTTCTCCTAATGTGTTGAGAACATTCAAGAAACCAGAAAAGAAGGGTATTTTGATGTGAATTTCAGATGGCTATGTACAAAAGGACATTTCTACTGGTTGCAGAGTGCAAAACCATGATTGACCTCATGTTCTCCATGAAAACCTTACATTTCCAAGTGGCCTGAAGTAGGACTTTCACAAAAAGATGTGTTTGCGTGTCTGTGGTTTAGGCAGCTCTAAGTAGTGTATTCAGTGCTGGAGAGTAACACACTGTACAGAATTTACACAGCGTTTTGAGAGCACAACATGCTTCAAGCTGAAACTGCTACAAGGTGTGTGTAGCATGCAGAAAGAAGGCTTGTCATTTCAAAGAAAGAAGTGGAAACCAAAATGCAGGTAGTGAAATGAGCACACCAGTTTGGAAGATGTGCATGTGGACAGTTTCAAGCAGCAGCTCTTTGTGGACACTTGGAGACAGCGCTGTGAAAAAATTTCGTACGAAGCGGGATTTGGCCAAAGTTGAAAGACCTTCCAAAACCAACCCTAAAGGACTGAGCCAAACAATGAATGTTGCAACAAGCTCCTGCAGGAAAGGTGCTTCTATGAGACAAGCCCCGAGCAGGTAGCTACATTCTGCACAGTACAAAATGCAAATGAATTCCAGGCTGAAAACTCACTCCAGCAGGATGAAATGCATGTGTTTCTCTCTGAAAGAACACTCTGCCACTAGGCTTTTGCTTGCTCCTTCAAAGTCTTTGTAGAAACATGTGTTTTCACTGCTGGAATACGTTTTGGGATGCATTGTTTCAATCCCTTGCAAGCCTCATGTTGTTTCTTACACAATGTGGAAAAGCAAGGACTATATGTTTCCCAAATCACTTGAAATCCAGGAAAACGCACACTACATCACTCTTGCTCAAACACGATCTTTCTCCTAATGTGTTGAGAACATTCAAGAAACCAGAAAAGAAGGGTATTTTGATGTGAATTTCAGATGGCTATGTACAAAAGGACATTTCTACTGGTTGCAGAGTGCAAAACCATGATTGACCTCATGTTCTCCATGAAAACCTTACATTTCCAAGTGACCTGAAGTAGGACTTTCACAAAAAGATGTGTTTGCGTGTCTGTGGTTTAGGCAGCTCTAAGTAGTGTATTCAGTGCTGGAGAGTAACACACTGTACAGAATTTACACAGCGTTTTGAGAGCACAACATGCTTCAAGCTGAAACTGCTACAAGGTGTGTGTAGCATGCAGAAAGAAGGCTTGTCATTTCAAAGAAAGAAGTGGAAACCAAAATGCAGGTAGTGAAATGAGCACACCAGTTTGGAAGATGTGCATGTGGACAGTTTCAAGCAGCAGCTCTTTGTGGACACTTGGAGACAGCGCTGTGAAAAAATTTCGTACGAAGCGGGATTTGGCCAAAGTTGAAAGACCTTCCAAAACCAACCCTAAAGGACTGAGCCAAACAATGAATGTTGCAACAAGCTCCTGCAGGAAAGGTGCTTCTATGAGACAAGCCCCGAGCAGGTAGCTACATTCTGCACAGTACAAAATGCAAATGAATTCCAGGCTGAAAACTCACTCCAGCAGGATGAAATGCATGTGTTTCTCTCTGAAAGAACACTCTGCCACTAGGCTTTTGCTTGCTCCTTCAAAGTCTTTGTAGAAACATGTGTTTTCACTGCTGGAATACGTTTTGGGATGCATTGTTTCAATCCCTTGCAAGCCTCATGTTGTTTCTTACACAATGTGGAAAAGCAAGGACTATATGTTTCCCAAATCACTTGAAATCCAGGAAAACGCACACTACATCACTCTTGCTCAAACACGATCTTTCTCCTAATGTGTTGAGAACATTCAAGAAACCAGAAAAGAAGGGTATTTTGATGTGAATTTCAGATGGCTATGTACAAAAGGACATTTCTACTGGTTGCAGAGTGCAAAACCATGATTGACCTCATGTTCTCCATGAAAACCTTACATTTCCAAGTGACCTGAAGTAGGACTTTCACAAAAAGATGTGTTTGCGTGTCTGTGGTTTAGGCAGCTCTAAGTAGTGTATTCAGTGCTGGAGAGTAACACACTGTACAGAATTTACACAGCGTTTTGAGAGCACAACATGCTTCAAGCTGAAACTGCTACAAGGTGTGTGTAGCATGCAGAAAGAAGGCTTGTCATTTCAAAGAAAGAAGTGGAAACCAAAATGCAGGTAGTGAAATGAGCACACCAGTCTGGAAGATGTGCATGTGGACAGTTTCAAGCAGCAGCTCTTTGTGGACACTTGGAGACAGCGCTGTGAAAAAATTTCGTACGAAGCGGGATTTGGCCAAAGTTGAAAGGCCTTCCAAAACCAACCCTAAAGGACTGAGCCAAACAATGAATGTTGCAACAAGCTCCTGCAGGAAAGGTGCTTCTATGAGACAAGCCCCGAGCAGGTAGCTACATTCTGCACAGTACAAAATGCAAATGAATTCCAGGCTGAAAACTCACTCCAGCAGGATGAAATGCATGTGTTTCTCTCTGAAAGAACACTCTGCCACTAGGCTTTTGCTTGCTCCTTCAAAGTCTTTGTAGAAACATGTGTTTTCACTGCTGGAATACGTTTTGGGATGCATTGTTTCAATCCCTTGCAAGCCTCATGTTGTTTCTTACACAATGTGGAAAAGCAAGGACTATATGTTTCCCAAATCACTTGAAATCCAGGAAAACGCACACTACATCACTCTTGCTCAAACACGATCTTTCTCCTAATGTGTTGAGAACATTCAAGAAACCAGAAAAGAAGGGTATTTTGATGTGAATTTCAGATGGCTATGTACAAAAGGACATTTCTACTGGTTGCAGAGTGCAAAACCATGATTGACCTCATGTTCTCCATGAAAACCTTACATTTCCAAGTGGCCTGAAGTAGGACTTTCACAAAAAGATGTGTTTGCGTGTCTGTGGTTTAGGCAGCTCTAAGTAGTGTATTCAGTGCTGGAGAGTAACACACTGTACAGAATTTACACAGCGTTTTGAGAGCACAACATGCTTCAAGCTGAAACTGCTACAAGGTGTGTGTAGCATGCAGAAAGAAGGCTTGTCATTTCAAAGAAAGAAGTGGAAACCAAAATGCAGGTAGTGAAATGAGCACACCAGTCTGGAAGATGTGCATGTGGACAGTTTCAAGCAGCAGCTCTTTGTGGACACTTGGAGACAGCGCTGTGAAAAAATTTCGTACGAAGCGGGATTTGGCCAAAGTTGAAAGGCCTTCCAAAACCAACCCTAAAGGACTGAGCCAAACAATGAATGTTGCAACAAGCTCCTGCAGGAAAGGTGCTTCTATGAGACAAGCCCCGAGCAGGTAGCTACATTCTGCACAGTACAAAATGCAAATGAATTCCAGGCTGAAAACTCACTCCAGAAGGATGAAATGCATGTGTTTCTCTCTGAAAGAACACTCTGCCACTAGGCTTTTGCTTGCTCCTTCAAAGTCTTTGTAGAAACATGTGTTTTCACTGCTGGAATACGTTTTGGGATGCATTGTTTCAATCCCTTGCAAGCCTCATGTTGTTTCTTACACAATGTGGAAAAGCAAGGACTATATGTTTCCCAAATCACTTGAAATCCAGGAAAACGCACACTACATCACTCTTGCTCAAACACGATCTTTCTCCTAATGTGTTGAGAACATTCAAGAAACCAGAAAAGAAGGGTATTTTGATGTGAATTTCAGATGGCTATGTACAAAAGGACATTTCTACTGGTTGCAGAGGGCAAAACCATGATTGACCTCATGTTCTCCATGAAAACCTTACATTTCCAAGTGACCTGAAGTAGGACTTTCACAAAAAGATGTGTTTGCGTGTCTGTGGTTTAGGCAGCTCTAAGTAGTGTATTCAGTGCTGGAGAGTAACACACTGTACAGAATTTACACAGCGTTTTGAGAGCACAACATGCTTCAAGCTGAAACTGCTACAAGGTGTGTGTAGCATGCAGAAAGAAGGCTTGTCATTTCAAAGAAAGAAGTGGAAACCAAAATGCAGGTAGTGAAATGAGCACACCAGTCTGGAAGATGTGCATGTGGACAGTTTCAAGCAGCAGCTCTTTGTGGACACTTGGAGACAGCGCTGTGAAAAAATTTCGTACGAAGCGGGATTTGGCCAAAGTTGAAAGGCCTTCCAAAACCAACCCTAAAGAACTGAGCCAAACAATGAATGTTGCAACAAGCTCCTGCAGGAAAGGTGCTTCTATGAGACAAGCCCCGAGCAGGTAGCTACATTCTGCACAGTACAAAATGCAAATGAATTCCAGGCTGAAAACTCACTCCAGAAGGATGAAATGCATGTGTTTCTCTCTGAAAGAACACTCTGCCACTAGGCTTTTGCTTGCTCCTTCAAAGTCTTTGTAGAAACATGTGTTTTCACTGCTGGAATACGTTTTGGGATGCATTGTTTCAATCCCTTGCAAGCCTCATGTTGTTTCTTACACAATGTGGAAAAGCAAGGACTATATGTTTCCCAAATCACTTGAAATCCAGGAAAACGCACACTACATCACTCTTGCTCAAACACGATCTTTCTCCTAATGTGTTGAGAACATTCAAGAAACCAGAAAAGAAGGGTATTTTGATGTGAATTTCAGATGGCTATGTACAAAAGGACATTTCTACGGGTTGCAGAGTGCAAAACCATGATTGACCTCATGTTCTCCATGAAAACCTTACATTTCCAAGTGGCCTGAAGTAGGACTTTCACAAAAAGATGTGTTTGCGTGTCTGTGGTTTAGGCAGCTCTAAGTAGTGTATTCAGTGCTGGAGAGTAACACACTGTACAGAATTTACACAGCGTTTTGAGAGCACAACATGCTTCAAGCTGAAACTGCTACAAGGTGTGTGTAGCATGCAGAAAGAAGGCTTGTCATTTCAAAGAAAGAAGTGGAAACCAAAATGCAGGTAGTGAAATGAGCACACCAGTCTGGAAGATGTGCATGTGGACAGTTTCAAGCAGCAGCTCTTTGTGGACACTTGGAGACAGCGCTGTGAAAAAATTTCGTACGAAGCGGGATTTGGCCAAAGTTGAAAGGCCTTCCAAAACCAACCCTAAAGAACTGAGCCAAACAATGAATGTTGCAACAAGCTCCTGCAGGAAAGGTGCTTCTATGAGACAAGCCCCGAGCAGGTAGCTACATTCTGCACAGTACAAAATGCAAATGAATTCCAGGCTGAAAACTCACTCCAGAAGGATGAAATGCATGTGTTTCTCTCTGAAAGAACACTCTGCCACTAGGCTTTTGCTTGCTCCTTCAAAGTCTTTGTAGAAACATGTGTTTTCACTGCTGGAATACGTTTTGGGATGCATTGTTTCAATCCCTTGCAAGCCTCATGTTGTTTCTTACACAATGTGGAAAAGCAAGGACTATATGTTTCCCAAATCACTTGAAATCCAGGAAAACGCACACTACATCACTCTTGCTCAAACACGATCTTTCTCCTAATGTGTTGAGAACATTCAAGAAACCAGAAAAGAGGGGTATTTTGATGTGAATTTCAGATGGCTATGTACAAAAGGACATTTCTACTGGTTGCAGAGTGCAAAACCATGATTGACCTCATGTTCTCCATGAAAACCTTACATTTCCAAGTGGCCTGAAGTAGGACTTTCACAAAAAGATGTGTTTGCGTGTCTGTGGTTTAGGCAGCTCTAAGTAGTGTATTCAGTGCTGGAGAGTAACACACTGTACAGAATTTACACAGCGTTTTGAGAGCACAACATGCTTCAAGCTGAAACTGCTACAAGGTGTGTGTAGCATGCAGAAAGAAGGCTTGTCATTTCAAAGAAAGAAGTGGAAACCAAAATGCAGGTAGTGAAATGAGCACACCAGTCTGGAAGATGTGCATGTGGACAGTTTCAAGCAGCAGCTCTTTGTGGACACTTGGAGACAGCGCTGTGAAAAAATTTCGTACGAAGCGGGATTTGGCCAAAGTTGAAAGGCCTTCCAAAACCAACCCTAAAGAACTGAGCCAAACAATGAATGTTGCAACAAGCTCCTGCAGGAAAGGTGCTTCTATGAGACAAGCCCCGAGCAGGTAGCTACATTCTGCACAGTACAAAATGCAAATGAATTCCAGGCTGAAAACTCACTCCAGAAGGATGAAATGCATGTGTTTCTCTCTGAAAGAACACTCTGCCACTAGGCTTTTGCTTGCTCCTTCAAAGTCTTTGTAGAAACATGTGTTTTCACTGCTGGAATACGTTTTGGGATGCATTGTTTCAATCCCTTGCAAGCCTCATGTTGTTTCTTACACAATGTGGAAAAGCAAGGACTATATGTTTCCCAAATCACTTGAAATCCAGGAAAACGCACACTACATCACTCTTGCTCAAACACGATCTTTCTCCTAATGTGTTGAGAACATTCAAGAAACCAGAAAAGAAGGGTATTTTGATGTGAATTTCAGAGGGCTATGTACAAAAGGACATTTCTACTGGTTGCAGAGTGCAAAACCATGATTGACCTCATGTTCTCCATGAAAACCTTACATTTCCAAGTGACCTGAAGTAGGACTTTCACAAAAAGATGTGTTTGCGTGTCTGTGGTTTAGGCAGCTCTAAGTAGTGTATTCAGTGCTGGAGAGTAACACACTGTACAGAATTTACACAGCGTTTTGAGAGCACAACATGCTTCAAGCTGAAACTGCTACAAGGTGTGTGTAGCATGCAGAAAGAAGGCTTGTCATTTCAAAGAAAGAAGTGGAAACCAAAATGCAGGTAGTGAAATGAGCACACCAGTTTGGAAGATGTGCATGTGGACAGTTTCAAGCAGCAGCTCTTTGTGGACACTTGGAGACAGCGCTGTGAAAAAATTTCGTACGAAGCGGGATTTGGCCAAAGTTGAAAGACCTTCCAAAACCAACCCTAAAGGACTGAGCCAAACAATGAATGTTGCAACAAGCTCCTGCAGGAAAGGTGCTTCTATGAGACAAGCCCCGAGCAGGTAGCTACATTCTGCACAGTACAAAATGCAAATGAATTCCAGGCTGAAAACTCACTCCAGAAGGATGAAATGCATGTGTTTCTCTCTGAAAGAACACTCTGCCACTAGGCTTTTGCTTGCTCCTTCAAAGTCTTTGTAGAAACATGTGTTTTCACTGCTGGAATACGTTTTGGGATGCATTGTTTCAATCCCTTGCAAGCCTCATGTTGTTTCTTACACAATGTGGAAAAGCAAGGACTATATGTTTCCCAAATCACTTGAAATCCAGGAAAACGCACACTACATCACTCTTGCTCAAACACGATCTTTCTCCTAATGTGTTGAGAACATTCAAGAAACCAGAAAAGAAGGGTATTTTGATGTGAATTTCAGAGGGCTATGTACAAAAGGACATTTCTACTGGTTGCAGAGTGCAAAACCATGATTGACCTCATGTTCTCCATGAAAACCTTACATTTCCAAGTGACCTGAAGTAGGACTTTCACAAAAAGATGTGTTTGCGTGTCTGTGGTTTAGGCAGCTCTAAGTAGTGTATTCAGTGCTGGAGAGTAACACACTGTACAGAATTTACACAGCGTTTTGAGAGCACAACATGCTTCAAGCTGAAACTGCTACAAGGTGTGTGTGGCATGCAGAAAGAAGGCTTGTCATTTCAAAGAAAGAAGTGGAAACCAAAATGCAGGTAGTGAAATGAGCACACCAGTTTGGAAGATGTGCATGTGGACAGTTTCAAGCAGCAGCTCTTTGTGGACACTTGGAGACAGCGCTGTGAAAAAATTTCGTACGAAGCGGGATTTGGCCAAAGTTGAAAGGCCTTCCAAAACCAACCCTAAAGAACTGAGCCAAACAATGAATGTTGCAACAAGCTCCTGCAGGAAAGGTGCTTCTATGAGACAAGCCCCGAGCAGGTAGCTACATTCTGCACAGTACAAAATGCAAATGAATTCCAGGCTGAAAACTCACTCCAGAAGCATGAAATGCATGTGTTTCTCTCTGAAAGAACACTCTGCCACTAGGCTTTTGCTTGCTCCTTCAAAGTCTTTGTAGAAACATGTGTTTTCACTGCTGGAATACGTTTTGGGATGCATTGTTTCAATCCCTTGCAAGCCTCATGTTGTTTCTTACACAATGTGGAAAAGCAAGGACTATATGTTTCCCAAATCACTTGAAATCCAGGAAAACGCACACTACATCACTCTTGCTCAAACACGATCTTTCTCCTAATGTGTTGAGAACATTCAAGAAACCAGAAAAGAAGGGTATTTTGATGTGAATTTCAGATGGCTATGTACAAAAGGACATTTCTACTGGTTGCAGAGTGCAAAACCATGATTGACCTCATGTTCTCCATGAAAACCTTACATTTCCAAGTGGCCTGAAGTAGGACTTTCACAAAAAGATGTGTTTGCGTGTCTGTGGTTTAGGCAGCTCTAAGTAGTGTATTCAGTGCTGGAGAGTAACACACTGTACAGAATTTACACAGCGTTTTGAGAGCACAACATGCTTCAAGCTGAAACTGCTACAAGGTGTGTGTAGCATGCAGAAAGAAGGCTTGTCATTTCAAAGAAAGAAGTGGAAACCAAAATGCAGGTAGTGAAATGAGCACACCAGTTTGGAAGATGTGCATGTGGACAGTTTCAAGCAGCAGCTATTTGTGGACACTTGGAGACAGCGCTGTGAAAAAATTTCGTACGAAGCGGGATTTGGCCAAAGTTGAAAGGCCTTCCAAAACCAACCCTAAAGAACTGAGCCAAACAATGAATGTTGCAAGAAGCTCCTGCAGGAAAGGTGCTTCTATGAGACAAGCCCCGAGCAGGTAGCTACATTCTGCACAGTACAAAATGCAAATGAATTCCAGGCTGAAAACTCACTCCAGCAGGATGAAATGCATGTGTTTCTCTCTGAAAGAACACTCTGCCACTAGGCTTTTGCTTGCTCCTTCAAAGTCTTTGTAGAAACATGTGTTTTCACTGCTGGAATACGTTTTGGGATGCATTGTTTCAATCCCTTGCAAGCCTCATGTTGTTTCTTACACAATGTGGAAAAGCAAGGACTATATGTTTCCCAAATCACTTGAAATCCAGGAAAACGCACACTACATCACTCTTGCTCAAACACGATCTTTCTCCTAATGTGTTGAGAACATTCAAGAAACCAGAAAAGAAGGGTATTTTGATGTGAATTTCAGATGGCTATGTACAAAAGGACATTTCTACTGGTTGCAGAGTGCAAAACCATGATTGACCTCATGTTCTCCATGAAAACCTTACATTTCCAAGTGGCCTGAAGTAGGACTTTCACAAAAAGATGTGTTTGCGTGTCTGTGGTTTAGGCAGCTCTAAGTAGTGTATTCAGTGCTGGAGAGTAACACACTGTACAGAATTTACACAGCGTTTTGAGAGCACAACATGCTTCAAGCTGAAACTGCTACAAGGTGTGTGTAGCATGCAGAAAGAAGGCTTGTCATTTCAAAGAAAGAAGTGGAAACCAAAATGCAGGTAGTGAAATGAGCACACCAGTTTGGAAGATGTGCATGTGGACAGTTTCAAGCAGCAGCTCTTTGTGGACACTTGGAGACAGCGCTGTGAAAAAATTTCGTACGAAGCGGGATTTGGCCAAAGTTGAAAGGCCTTCCAAAACCAACCCTAAAGAACTGAGCCAAACAATGAATGTTGCAACAAGCTCCTGCAGGAAAGGTGCTTCTATGAGACAAGCCCCGAGCAGGTAGCTACATTCTGCACAGTACAAAATGCAAATGAATTCCAGGCTGAAAACTCACTCCAGAAGGATGAAATGCATGTGTTTCTCTCTGAAAGAACACTCTGCCACTAGGCTTTTGCTTGCTCCTTCAAAGTCTTTGTAGAAACATGTGTTTTCACTGCTGGAATACGTTTTGGGATGCATTGTTTCAATCCCTTGCAAGCCTCATGTTGTTTCTTACACAATGTGGAAAAGCAAGGACTATATGTTTCCCAAATCACTTGAAATCCAGGAAAACGCACACTACATCACTCTTGCTCAAACACGATCTTTCTCCTAATGTGTTGAGAACATTCAAGAAACCAGAAAAGAAGGGTATTTTGATGTGAATTTCAGAGGGCTATGTACAAAAGGACATTTCTACTGGTTGCAGAGTGCAAAACCATGATTGACCTCATGTTCTCCATGAAAACCTTACATTTCCAAGTGACCTGAAGTAGGACTTTCACAAAAAGATGTGTTTGCGTGTCTGTGGTTTAGGCAGCTCTAAGTAGTGTATTCAGTGCTGGAGAGTAACACACTGTACAGAATTTACACAGCGTTTTGAGAGCACAACATGCTTCAAGCTGAAACTGCTACAAGGTGTGTGTAGCATGCAGAAAGAAGGCTTGTCATTTCAAAGAAAGAAGTGGAAACCAAAATGCAGGTAGTGAAATGAGCACACCAGTCTGGAAGATGTGCATGTGGACAGTTTCAAGCAGCAGCTCTTTGTGGACACTTGGAGACAGCGCTGTGAAAAAATTTCGTACGAAGCGGGATTTGGCCAAAGTTGAAAGGCCTTCCAAAACCAACCCTAAAGAACTGAGCCAAACAATGAATGTTGCAACAAGCTCCTGCAGGAAAGGTGCTTCTATGAGACAAGCCCCGAGCAGGTAGCTACATTCTGCACAGTACAAAATGCAAATGAATTCCAGGCTGAAAACTCACTCCAGCAGGATGAAATGCATGTGTTTCTCTCTGAAAGAACACTCTGCCACTAGGCTTTTGCTTGCTCCTTCAAAGTCTTTGTAGAAACATGTGTTTTCACTGCTGGAATACGTTTTGGGATGCATTGTTTCAATCCCTTGCAAGCCTCATGTTGTTTCTTACACAATGTGGAAAAGCAAGGACTATATGTTTCCCAAATCACTTGAAATCCAGGAAAACGCACACTACATCACTCTTGCTCAAACACGATCTTTCTCCTAATGTGTTGAGAACATTCAAGAAACCAGAAAAGAAGGGTATTTTGATGTGAATTTCAGAGGGCTATGTACAAAAGGACATTTCTACTGGTTGCAGAGTGCAAAACCATGATTGACCTCATGTTCTCCATGAAAACCTTACATTTCCAAGTGACCTGAAGTAGGACTTTCACAAAAAGATGTGTTTGCGTGTCTGTGGTTTAGGCAGCTCTAAGTAGTGTATTCAGTGCTGGAGAGTAACACACTGTACAGAATTTACACAGCGTTTTGAGAGCACAACATGCTTCAAGCTGAAACTGCTACAAGGTGTGTGTAGCATGCAGAAAGAAGGCTTGTCATTTCAAAGAAAGAAGTGGAAACCAAAATGCAGGTAGTGAAATGAGCACACCAGTCTGGAAGATGTGCATGTGGACAGTTTCAAGCAGCAGCTCTTTGTGGACACTTGGAGACAGCGCTGTGAAAAAATTTCGTACGAAGCGGGATTTGGCCAAAGTTGAAAGGCCTTCCAAAACCAACCCTAAAGAACTGAGCCAAACAATGAATGTTGCAACAAGCTCCTGCAGGAAAGGTGCTTCTATGAGACAAGCCCCGAGCAGGTAGCTACATTCTGCACAGTACAAAATGCAAATGAATTCCAGGCTGAAAACTCACTCCAGCAGGATGAAATGCATGTGTTTCTCTCTGAAAGAACACTCTGCCACTAGGCTTTTGCTTGCTCCTTCAAAGTCTTTGTAGAAACATGTGTTTTCACTGCTGGAATACGTTTTGGGATGCATTGTTTCAATCCCTTGCAAGCCTCATGTTGTTTCTTACACAATGTGGAAAAGCAAGGACTATATGTTTCCCAAATCACTTGAAATCCAGGAAAACGCACACTACATCACTCTTGCTCAAACACGATCTTTCTCCTAATGTGTTGAGAACATTCAAGAAACCAGAAAAGAAGGGTATTTTGATGTGAATTTCAGATGGCTATGTACAAAAGGACATTTCTACTGGTTGCAGAGTGCAAAACCATGATTGACCTCATGTTCTCCATGAAAACCTTACATTTCCAAGTGACCTGAAGTAGGACTTTCACAAAAAGATGTGTTTGCGTGTCTGTGGTTTAGGCAGCTCTAAGTAGTGTATTCAGTGCTGGAGAGTAACACACTGTACAGAATTTACACAGCGTTTTGAGAGCACAACATGCTTCAAGCTGAAACTGCTACAAGGTGTGTGTAGCATGCAGAAAGAAGGCTTGTCATTTCAAAGAAAGAAGTGGAAACCAAAATGCAGGTAGTGAAATGAGCACACCAGTCTGGAAGATGTGCATGTGGACAGTTTCAAGCAGCAGCTCTTTGTGGACACTTGGAGACAGCGCTGTGAAAAAATTTCGTACGAAGCGGGATTTGGCCAAAGTTGAAAGGCCTTCCAAAACCAACCCTAAAGGACTGAGCCAAACAATGAATGTTGCAACAAGCTCCTGCAGGAAAGGTGCTTCTATGAGACAAGCCCCGAGCAGGTAGCTACATTCTGCACAGTACAAAATGCAAATGAATTCCAGGCTGAAAACTCACTCCAGCAGGATGAAATGCATGTGTTTCTCTCTGAAAGAACACTCTGCCACTAGGCTTTTGCTTGCTCCTTCAAAGTCTTTGTAGAAACATGTGTTTTCACTGCTGGAATACGTTTTGGGATGCATTGTTTCAATCCCTTGCAAGCCTCATGTTGTTTCTTACACAATGTGGAAAAGCAAGGACTATATGTTTCCCAAATCACTTGAAATCCAGGAAAACGCACACTACATCACTCTTGCTCAAACACGATCTTTCTCCTAATGTGTTGAGAACATTCAAGAAACCAGAAAAGAAGGGTATTTTGATGTGAATTTCAGATGGCTATGTACAAAAGGACATTTCTACTGGTTGCAGAGTGCAAAACCATGATTGACCTCATGTTCTCCATGAAAACCTTACATTTCCAAGTGACCTGAAGTAGGACTTTCACAAAAAGATGTGTTTGCGTGTCTGTGGTTTAGGCAGCTCTAAGTAGTGTATTCAGTGCTGGAGAGTAACACACTGTACAGAATTTACACAGCGTTTTGAGAGCACAACATGCTTCAAGCTGAAACTGCTACAAGGTGTGTGTAGCATGCAGAAAGAAGGCTTGTCATTTCAAAGAAAGAAGTGGAAACCAAAATGCAGGTAGTGAAATGAGCACACCAGTCTGGAAGATGTGCATGTGGACAGTTTCAAGCAGCAGCTCTTTGTGGACACTTGGAGACAGCGCTGTGAAAAAATTTCGTACGAAGCGGGATTTGGCCAAAGTTGAAAGGCCTTCCAAAACCAACCCTAAAGAACTGAGCCAAACAATGAATGTTGCAACAAGCTCCTGCAGGAAAGGTGCTTCTATGAGACAAGCCCCGAGCAGGTAGCTACATTCTGCACAGTACAAAATGCAAATGAATTCCAGGCTGAAAACTCACTCCAGAAGGATGAAATGCATGTGTTTCTCTCTGAAAGAACACTCTGCCACTAGGCTTTTGCTTGCTCCTTCAAAGTCTTTGTAGAAACATGTGTTTTCACTGCTGGAATACGTTTTGGGATGCATTGTTTCAATCCCTTGCAAGCCTCATGTTGTTTCTTACACAATGTGGAAAAGCAAGGACTATATGTTTCCCAAATCACTTGAAATCCAGGAAAACGCACACTACATCACTCTTGCTCAAACACGATCTTTCTCCTAATGTGTTGAGAACATTCAAGAAACCAGAAAAGAAGGGTATTTTGATGTGAATTTCAGATGGCTATGTACAAAAGGACATTTCTACTGGTTGCAGAGTGCAAAACCATGATTGACCTCATGTTCTCCATGAAAACCTTACATTTCCAAGTGGCCTGAAGTAGGACTTTCACAAAAAGATGTGTTTGCGTGTCTGTGGTTTAGGCAGCTCTAAGTAGTGTATTCAGTGCTGGAGAGTAACACACTGTACAGAATTTACACAGCGTTTTGAGAGCACAACATGCTTCAAGCTGAAACTGCTACAAGGTGTGTGTAGCATGCAGAAAGAAGGCTTGTCATTTCAAAGAAAGAAGTGGAAACCAAAATGCAGGTAGTGAAATGAGCACACCAGTCTGGAAGATGTGCATGTGGACAGTTTCAAGCAGCAGCTCTTTGTGGACACTTGGAGACAGCGCTGTGAAAAAATTTCGTACGAAGCGGGATTTGGCCAAAGTTGAAAGGCCTTCCAAAACCAACCCTAAAGAACTGAGCCAAACAATGAATGTTGCAACAAGCTCCTGCAGGAAAGGTGCTTCTATGAGACAAGCCCCGAGCAGGTAGCTACATTCTGCACAGTACAAAATGCAAATGAATTCCAGGCTGAAAACTCACTCCAGAAGGATGAAATGCATGTGTTTCTCTCTGAAAGAACACTCTGCCACTAGGCTTTTGCTTGCTCCTTCAAAGTCTTTGTAGAAACATGTGTTTTCACTGCTGGAATACGTTTTGGGATGCATTGTTTCAATCCCTTGCAAGCCTCATGTTGTTTCTTACACAATGTGGAAAAGCAAGGACTATATGTTTCCCAAATCACTTGAAATCCAGGAAAACGCACACTACATCACTCTTGCTCAAACACGATCTTTCTCCTAATGTGTTGAGAACATTCAAGAAACCAGAAAAGAAGGGTATTTTGATGTGAATTTCAGATGGCTATGTACAAAAGGACATTTCTACTGGTTGCAGAGTGCAAAACCATGATTGACCTCATGTTCTCCATGAAAACCTTACATTTCCAAGTGGCCTGAAGTAGGACTTTCACAAAAAGATGTGTTTGCGTGTCTGTGGTTTAGGCAGCTCTAAGTAGTGTATTCAGTGCTGGAGAGTAACACACTGTACAGAATTTACACAGCGTTTTGAGAGCACAACATGCTTCAAGCTGAAACTGCTACAAGGTGTGTGTAGCATGCAGAAAGAAGGCTTGTCATTTCAAAGAAAGAAGTGGAAACCAAAATGCAGGTAGTGAAATGAGCACACCAGTCTGGAAGATGTGCATGTGGACAGTTTCAAGCAGCAGCTCTTTGTGGACACTTGGAGACAGCGCTGTGAAAAAATTTCGTACGAAGCGGGATTTGGCCAAAGTTGAAAGGCCTTCCAAAACCAACCCTAAAGAACTGAGCCAAACAATGAATGTTGCAACAAGCTCCTGCAGGAAAGGTGCTTCTATGAGACAAGCCCCGAGCAGGTAGCTACATTCTGCACAGTACAAAATGCAAATGAATTCCAGGCTGAAAACTCACTCCAGAAGGATGAAATGCATGTGTTTCTCTCTGAAAGAACACTCTGCCACTAGGCTTTTGCTTGCTCCTTCAAAGTCTTTGTAGAAACATGTGTTTTCACTGCTGGAATACGTTTTGGGATGCATTGTTTCAATCCCTTGCAAGCCTCATGTTGTTTCTTACACAATGTGGAAAAGCAAGGACTATATGTTTCCCAAATCACTTGAAATCCAGGAAAACGCACACTACATCACTCTTGCTCAAACACGATCTTTCTCCTAATGTGTTGAGAACATTCAAGAAACCAGAAAAGAAGGGTATTTTGATGTGAATTTCAGATGGCTATGTACAAAAGGACATTTCTACTGGTTGCAGAGTGCAAAACCATGATTGACCTCATGTTCTCCATGAAAACCTTACATTTCCAAGTGGCCTGAAGTAGGACTTTCACAAAAAGATGTGTTTGCGTGTCTGTGGTTTAGGCAGCTCTAAGTAGTGTATTCAGTGCTGGAGAGTAACACACTGTACAGAATTTACACAGCGTTTTGAGAGCACAACATGCTTCAAGCTGAAACTGCTACAAGGTGTGTGTAGCATGCAGAAAGAAGGCTTGTCATTTCAAAGAAAGAAGTGGAAACCAAAATGCAGGTAGTGAAATGAGCACACCAGTTTGGAAGATGTGCATGTGGACAGTTTCAAGCAGCAGCTCTTTGTGGACACTTGGAGACAGCGCTGTGAAAAAATTTCGTACGAAGCGGGATTTGGCCAAAGTTGAAAGGCCTTCCAAAACCAACCCTAAAGGACTGAGCCAAACAATGAATGTTGCAACAAGCTCCTGCAGGAAAGGTGCTTCTATGAGACAAGCCCCGAGCAGGTAGCTACATTCTGCACAGTACAAAATGCAAATGAATTCCAGGCTGAAAACTCACTGCAGCAGGATGAAATGCATGTGTTTCTCTCTGAAAGAACACTCTGCCACTAGGCTTTTGCTTGCTCCTTCAAAGTCTTTGTAGAAACATGTGTTTTCACTGCTGGAATACGTTTTGGGATGCATTGTTTCAATCCCTTGCAAGCCTCATGTTGTTTCTTACACAATGTGGAAAAGCAAGGACTATATGTTTCCCAAATCACTTGAAATCCAGGAAAACGGACACTACATCACTCTGGCTCAAACACGATCTTTCTCCTAATGTGTTGAGAACATTCAAGAAACCAGAAAAGAAGGGTATTTTGATGTGAATTTCAGAGGGCTATGTACAAAAGGACATTTCTACTGGTTGCAGAGTGCAAAACCATGATTGACTTCATGTTCTCCATGAAAACCTTACATTTCCAAGTGACCTGAAGTAGGACTTTCACAAAAAGATGTGTTTGCGTGTCTGTGGTTTAGGCAGCTCTAAGTAGTGTATTCAGTGCTGGAGAGTAACACACTGTACAGAATTTACACAGCGTTTTGAGAGCACAACATGCTTCAAGCTGAAACTGCTACAAGGTGTGTGTAGCATGCAGAAAGAAGGCTTGTCATTTCAAAGAAAGAAGTGGAAACCAAAATGCAGGTAGTGAAATGAGCACACCAGTTTGGAAGATGTGCATGTGGACAGTTTCAAGCAGCAGCTCTTTGTGGACACTTGGAGACAGCGCTGTGAAAAAATTTCGTACGAAGCGGGATTTGGCCAAAGTTGAAAGGCCTTCCAAAACCAACCCTAAAGAACTGAGCCAAACAATGAATGTTGCAACAAGCTCCTGCAGGAAAGGTGCTTCTATGAGACAAGCCCCGAGCAGGTAGCTACATTCTGCACAGTACAAAATGCAAATGAATTCCAGGCTGAAAACTCACTCCAGCAGGATGAAATGCATGTGTTTCTCTCTGAAAGAACACTCTGCCACTAGGCTTTTGCTTGCTCCTTCAAAGTCTTTGTAGAAACATGTGTTTTCACTGCTGGAATACGTTTTGGGATGCATTGTTTCAATCCCTTGCAAGCCTCATGTTGTTTCTTACACAATGTGGAAAAGCAAGGACTATATGTTTCCCAAATCACTTGAAATCCAGGAAAACGCACACTACATCACTCTTGCTCAAACACGATCTTTCTCCTAATGTGTTGAGAACATTCAAGAAACCAGAAAAGAAGGGTATTTTGATGTGAATTTCAGAGGGCTATGTACAAAAGGACATTTCTACTGGTTGCAGAGTGCAAAACCATGATTGACCTCATGTTCTCCATGAAAACCTTACATTTCCAAGTGACCTGAAGTAGGACTTTCACAAAAAGATGTGTTTGCGTGTCTGTGGTTTAGGCAGCTCTAAGTAGTGTATTCAGTGCTGGAGAGTAACACACTGTACAGAATTTACACAGCGTTTTGAGAGCACAACATGCTTCAAGCTGAAACTGCTACAAGGTGTGTGTAGCATGCAGAAAGAAGGCTTGTCATTTCAAAGAAAGAAGTGGAAACCAAAATGCAGGTAGTGAAATGAGCACAACAGTCTGGAAGATGTGCATGTGGACAGTTTCAAGCAGCAGCTCTTTGTGGACACTTGGAGACAGCGCTGTGAAAAAATTTCGTACGAAGCGGGATTTGGCCAAAGTTGAAAGGCCTTCCAAAACCAACCCTAAAGAACTGAGCCAAACAATGAATGTTGCAACAAGCTCCTGCAGGAAAGGTGCTTCTATGAGACAAGCCCCGAGCAGGTAGCTACATTCTGCACAGTACAAAATGCAAATGAATTCCAGGCTGAAAACTCACTCCAGCAGGATGAAATGCATGTGTTTCTCTCTGAAAGAACACTCTGCCACTAGGCTTTTGCTTGCTCCTTCAAAGTCTTTGTAGAAACATGTGTTTTCACTGCTGGAATACGTTTTGGGATGCATTGTTTCAATCCCTTGCAAGCCTCATGTTGTTTCTTACACAATGTGGAAAAGCAAGGACTATATGTTTCCCAAATCACTTGAAATCCAGGAAAACGCACACTACATCACTCTTGCTCAAACACGATCTTTCTCCTAATGTGTTGAGAACATTCAAGAAACCAGAAAAGAAGGGTATTTTGATGTGAATTTCAGATGGCTATGTACAAAAGGACATTTCTACTGGTTGCAGAGTGCAAAACCATGATTGACCTCATGTTCTCCATGAAAACCTTACATTTCCAAGTGGCCTGAAGTAGGACTTTCACAAAAAGATGTGTTTGCGTGTCTGTGGTTTAGGCAGCTCTAAGTAGTGTATTCAGTGCTGGAGAGTAACACACTGTACAGAATTTACACAGCGTTTTGAGAGCACAACATGCTTCAAGCTGAAACTGCTACAAGGTGTGTGTAGCATGCAGAAAGAAGGCTTGTCATTTCAAAGAAAGAAGTGGAAACCAAAATGCAGGTAGTGAAATGAGCACACCAGTCTGGAAGATGTGCATGTGGACAGTTTAAGCAGCAGCTCTTTGTGGACACTTGGAGACAGCGCTGTGAAAAAATTTCGTACGAAGCGGGATTTGGCCAAAGTTGAAAGGCCTTCCAAAACCAACCCTAAAGAACTGAGCCAAACAATGAATGTTGCAACAAGCTCCTGCAGGAAAGGTGCTTCTATGAGACAAGCCCCGAGCAGGTAGCTACATTCTGCACAGTACAAAATGCAAATGAATTCCAGGCTGAAAACTCACTCCAGCAGGATGAAATGCATGTGTTTCTCTCTGAAAGAACACTCTGCCACTAGGCTTTTGCTTGCTCCTTCAAAGTCTTTGTAGAAACATGTGTTTTCACTGCTGGAATACGTTTTGGGATGCATTGTTTCAATCCCTTGCAAGCCTCATGTTGTTTCTTACACAATGTGGAAAAGCAAGGACTATATGTTTCCCAAATCACTTGAAATCCAGGAAAACGCACACTACATCACTCTTGCTCAAACACGATCTTTCTCCTAATGTGTTGAGAACATTCAAGAAACCAGAAAAGAAGGGTATTTTGATGTGAATTTCAGAGGGCTATGTACAAAAGGACATTTCTACTGGTTGCAGAGTGCAAAACCATGATTGACCTCATGTTCTCCATGAAAACCTTACATTTCCAAGTGACCTGAAGTAGGACTTTCACAAAAAGATGTGTTTGCGTGTCTGTGGTTTAGGCAGCTCTAAGTAGTGTATTCAGTGCTGGAGAGTAACACACTGTACAGAATTTACACAGCGTTTTGAGAGCACAACATGCTTCAAGCTGAAACTGCTACAAGGTGTGTGTAGCATGCAGAAAGAAGGCTTGTCATTTCAAAGAAAGAAGTGGAAACCAAAATGCAGGTAGTGAAATGAGCACACCAGTCTGGAAGATGTGCATGTGGACAGTTTCAAGCAGCAGCTCTTTGTGGACACTTGGAGACAGCGCTGTGAAAAAATTTCGTACGAAGCGGGATTTGGCCAAAGTTGAAAGGCCTTCCAAAACCAACCCTAAAGAACTGAGCCAAACAATGAATGTTGCAACAAGCTCCTGCAGGAAAGGTGCTTCTATGAGACAAGCCCCGAGCAGGTAGCTACATTCTGCACAGTACAAAATGCAAATGAATTCCAGGCTGAAAACTCACTCCAGCAGGATGAAATGCATGTGTTTCTCTCTGAAAGAACACTCTGCCACTAGGCTTTTGCTTGCTCCTTCAAAGTCTTTGTAGAAACATGTGTTTTCACTGCTGGAATACGTTTTGGGATGCATTGTTTCAATCCCTTGCAAGCCTCATGTTGTTTCTTACACAATGTGGAAAAGCAAGGACTATATGTTTCCCAAATCACTTGAAATCCAGGAAAACGCACACTACATCACTCTTGCTCAAACACGATCTTTCTCCTAATGTGTTGAGAACATTCAAGAAACCAGAAAAGAAGGGTATTTTGATGTGAATTTCAGAGGGCTATGTACAAAAGGACATTTCTACTGGTTGCAGAGTGCAAAACCATGATTGACCTCATGTTCTCCATGAAAACCTTACATTTCCAAGTGACCTGAAGTAGGACTTTCACAAAAAGATGTGTTTGCGTGTCTGTGGTTTAGGCAGCTCTAAGTAGTGTATTCAGTGCTGGAGAGTAACACACTGTACAGAATTTACACAGCGTTTTGAGAGCACAACATGCTTCAAGCTGAAACTGCTACAAGGTGTGTGTAGCATGCAGAAAGAAGGCTTGTCATTTCAAAGAAAGAAGTGGAAACCAAAATGCAGGTAGTGAAATGAGCACACCAGTTTGGAAGATGTGCATGTGGACAGTTTCAAGCAGCAGCTCTTTGTGGACACTTGGAGACAGCGCTGTGAAAAAATTTCGTACGAAGCGGGATTTGGCCAAAGTTGAAAGACCTTCCAAAACCAACCCTAAAGGACTGAGCCAAACAATGAATGTTGCAACAAGCTCCTGCAGGAAAGGTGCTTCTATGAGACAAGCCCCGAGCAGGTAGCTACATTCTGCACAGTACAAAATGCAAATGAATTCCAGGCTGAAAACTCACTCCAGCAGGATGAAATGCATGTGTTTCTCTCTGAAAGAACACTCTGCCACTAGGCTTTTGCTTGCTCCTTCAAAGTCTTTGTAGAAACATGTGTTTTCACTGCTGGAATACGTTTTGGGATGCATTGTTTCAATCCCTTGCAAGCCTCATGTTGTTTCTTACACAATGTGGAAAAGCAAGGACTATATGTTTCCCAAATCACTTGAAATCCAGGAAAACGCACACTACATCACTCTTGCTCAAACACGATCTTTCTCCTAATGTGTTGAGAACATTCAAGAAACCAGAAAAGAAGGGTATTTTGATGTGAATTTCAGATGGCTATGTACAAAAGGACATTTCTACTGGTTGCAGAGTGCAAAACCATGATTGACCTCATGTTCTCCATGAAAACCTTACATTTCCAAGTGACCTGAAGTAGGACTTTCACAAAAAGATGTGTTTGCGTGTCTGTGGTTTAGGCAGCTCTAAGTAGTGTATTCAGTGCTGGAGAGTAACACACTGTACAGAATTTACACAGCGTTTTGAGAGCACAACATGCTTCAAGCTGAAACTGCTACAAGGTGTGTGTAGCATGCAGAAAGAAGGCTTGTCATTTCAAAGAAAGAAGTGGAAACCAAAATGCAGGTAGTGAAATGAGCACACCAGTCTGGAAGATGTGCATGTGGACAGTTTCAAGCAGCAGCTCTTTGTGGACACTTGGAGACAGCGCTGTGAAAAAATTTCGTACGAAGCGGGATTTGGCCAAAGTTGAAAGGCCTTCCAAAACCAACCCTAAAGAACTGAGCCAAACAATGAATGTTGCAACAAGCTCCTGCAGGAAAGGTGCTTCTATGAGACAAGCCCCGAGCAGGTAGCTACATTCTGCACAGTACAAAATGCAAATGAATTCCAGGCTGAAAACTCACTCCAGAAGGATGAAATGCATGTGTTTCTCTCTGAAAGAACACTCTGCCACTAGGCTTTTGCTTGCTCCTTCAAAGTCTTTGTAGAAACATGTGTTTTCACTGCTGGAATACGTTTTGGGATGCATTGTTTCAATCCCTTGCAAGCCTCATGTTGTTTCTTACACAATGTGGAAAAGCAAGGACTATATGTTTCCCAAATCACTTGAAATCCAGGAAAACGCACACTACATCACTCTTGCTCAAACACGATCTTTCTCCTAATGTGTTGAGAACATTCAAGAAACCAGAAAAGAAGGGTATTTTGATGTGAATTTCAGATGGCTATGTACAAAAGGACATTTCTACTGGTTGCAGAGTGCAAAACCATGATTGACCTCATGTTCTCCATGAAAACCTTACATTTCCAAGTGGCCTGAAGTAGGACTTTCACAAAAAGATGTGTTTGCGTGTCTGTGGTTTAGGCAGCTCTAAGTAGTGTATTCAGTGCTGGAGAGTAACACACTGTACAGAATTTACACAGCGTTTTGAGAGCACAACATGCTTCAAGCTGAAACTGCTACAAGGTGTGTGTAGCATGCAGAAAGAAGGCTTGTCATTTCAAAGAAAGAAGTGGAAACCAAAATGCAGGTAGTGAAATGAGCACACCAGTCTGGAAGATGTGCATGTGGACAGTTTCAAGCAGCAGCTCTTTGTGGACACTTGGAGACAGCGCTGTGAAAAAATTTCGTACGAAGCGGGATTTGGCCAAAGTTGAAAGGCCTTCCAAAACCAACCCTAAAGAACTGAGCCAAACAATGAATGTTGCAACAAGCTCCTGCAGGAAAGGTGCTTCTATGAGACAAGCCCCGAGCAGGTAGCTACATTCTGCACAGTACAAAATGCAAATGAATTCCAGGCTGAAAACTCACTCCAGCAGGATGAAATGCATGTGTTTCTCTCTGAAAGAACACTCTGCCACTAGGCTTTTGCTTGCTCCTTCAAAGTCTTTGTAGAAACATGTGTTTTCACTGCTGGAATACGTTTTGGGATGCATTGTTTCAATCCCTTGCAAGCCTCATGTTGTTTCTTACACAATGTGGAAAAGCAAGGACTATATGTTTCCCAAATCACTTGAAATCCAGGAAAACGCACACTACATCACTCTTGCTCAAACACGATCTTTCTCCTAATGTGTTGAGAACATTCAAGAAACCAGAAAAGAAGGGTATTTTGATGTGAATTTCAGATGGCTATGTACAAAAGGACATTTCTACTGGTTGCAGAGTGCAAAACCATGATTGACCTCATGTTCTCCATGAAAACCTTACATTTCCAAGTGGCCTGAAGTAGGACTTTCACAAAAAGATGTGTTTGCGTGTCTGTGGTTTAGGCAGCTCTAAGTAGTGTATTCAGTGCTGGAGAGTAACACACTGTACAGAATTTACACAGCGTTTTGAGAGCACAACATGCTTCAAGCTGAAACTGCTACAAGGTGTGTGTAGCATGCAGAAAGAAGGCTTGTCATTTCAAAGAAAGAAGTGGAAACCAAAATGCAGGTAGTGAAATGAGCACACCAGTCTGGAAGATGTGCATGTGGACAGTTTCAAGCAGCAGCTCTTTGTGGACACTTGGAGACAGCGCTGTGAAAAAATTTCGTACGAAGCGGGATTTGGCCAAAGTTGAAAGACCTTCCAAAACCAACCCTAAAGGACTGAGCCAAACAATGAATGTTGCAACAAGCTCCTGCAGGAAAGGTGCTTCTATGAGACAAGCCCCGAGCAGGTAGCTACATTCTGCACAGTACAAAATGCAAATGAATTCCAGGCTGAAAACTCACTCCAGCAGGATGAAATGCATGTGTTTCTCTCTGAAAGAACACTCTGCCACTAGGCTTTTGCTTGCTCCTTCAAAGTCTTTGTAGAAACATGTGTTTTCACTGCTGGAATACGTTTTGGGATGCATTGTTTCAATCCCTTGCAAGCCTCATGTTGTTTCTTACACAATGTGGAAAAGCAAGGACTATATGTTTCCCAAATCACTTGAAATCCAGGAAAACGCACACTACATCACTCTTGCTCAAACACGATCTTTCTCCTAATGTGTTGAGAACATTCAAGAAACCAGAAAAGAAGGGTATTTTGATGTGAATTTCAGATGGCTATGTACAAAAGGACATTTCTACTGGTTGCAGAGTGCAAAACCATGATTGACCTCATGTTCTCCATGAAAACCTTACATTTCCAAGTGACCTGAAGTAGGACTTTCACAAAAAGATGTGTTTGCGTGTCTGTGGTTTAGGCAGCTCTAAGTAGTGTATTCAGTGCTGGAGAGTAACACACTGTACAGAATTTACACAGCGTTTTGAGAGCACAACATGCTTCAAGCTGAAACTGCTACAAGGTGTGTGTAGCATGCAGAAAGAAGGCTTGTCATTTCAAAGAAAGAAGTGGAAACCAAAATGCAGGTAGTGAAATGAGCACACCAGTCTGGAAGATGTGCATGTGGACAGTTTCAAGCAGCAGCTCTTTGTGGACACTTGGAGACAGCGCTGTGAAAAAATTTCGTGCGAAGCGGGATTTGGCCAAAGTTGAAAGACCTTCCAAAACCAACCCTAAAGGACTGAGCCAAACAATGAATGTTGCAACAAGCTCCTGCAGGAAAGGTGCTTCTATGAGACAAGCCCCGAGCAGGTAGCTACATTCTGCACAGTACAAAATGCAAATGAATTCCAGGCTGAAAACTCACTCCAGCAGGATGAAATGCATGTGTTTCTCTCTGAAAGAACACTCTGCCACTAGGCTTTTGCTTGCTCCTTCAAAGTCTTTGTAGAAACATGTGTTTTCACTGCTGGAATACGTTTTGGGATGCATTGTTTCAATCCCTTGCAAGCCTCATGTTGTTTCTTACACAATGTGGAAAAGCAAGGACTATATGTTTCCCAAATCACTTGAAATCCAGGAAAACGCACACTACATCACTCTTGCTCAAACACGATCTTTCTCCTAATGTGTTGAGAACATTCAAGAAACCAGAAAAGAAGGGTATTTTGATGTGAATTTCAGATGGCTATGTACAAAAGGACATTTCTACTGGTTGCAGAGTGCAAAACCATGATTGACCTCATGTTCTCCATGAAAACCTTACATTTCCAAGTGGCCTGAAGTAGGACTTTCACAAAAAGATGTGTTTGCGTGTCTGTGGTTTAGGCAGCTCTAAGTAGTGTATTCAGTGCTGGAGAGTAACACACTGTACAGAATTTACACAGCGTTTTGAGAGCACAACATGCTTCAAGCTGAAACTGCTACAAGGTGTGTGTAGCATGCAGAAAGAAGGCTTGTCATTTCAAAGAAAGAAGTGGAAACCAAAATGCAGGTAGTGAAATGAGCACACCAGTCTGGAAGATGTGCATGTGGACAGTTTCAAGCAGCAGCTCTTTGTGGACACTTGGAGACAGCGCTGTGAAAAAATTTCATACGAAGCGGGATTTGGCCAAAGTTGAAAGACCTTCCAAAACCAACCCTAAAGGACTGAGCCAAACAATGAATGTTGCAACAAGCTCCTGCAGGAAAGGTGCTTCTATGAGACAAGCCCCGAGCAGGTAGCTACATTCTGCACAGTACAAAATGCAAATGAATTCCAGGCTGAAAACTCACTCCAGAAGGATGAAATGCATGTGTTTCTCTCTGAAAGAACACTCTGCCACTAGGCTTTTGCTTGCTCCTTCAAAGTCTTTGTAGAAACATGTCTTTTCACTGCTGGAATACGTTTTGGGATGCATTGTTTCAATCCCTTGCAAGCCTCATGTTGTTTCTTACACAATGTGGAAAAGCAAGGACTATATGTTTCCCAAATCACTTGAAATCCAGGAAAACGCACACTACATCACTCTTGCTCAAACACGATCTTTCTCCTAATGTGTTGAGAACATTCAAGAAACCAGAAAAGAAGGGTATTTTGATGTGAATTTCAGATGGCTATGTACAAAAGGACATTTCTACTGGTTGCAGAGTGCAAAACCATGATTGACCTCATGTTCTCCATGAAAACCTTACATTTCCAAGTGGCCTGAAGTAGGACTTTCACAAAAAGATGTGTTTGCGTGTCTGTGGTTTAGGCAGCTCTAAGTAGTGTATTCAGTGCTGGAGAGTAACACACTGTACAGAATTTACACAGCGTTTTGAGAGCACAACATGCTTCAAGCTGAAACTGCTACAAGGTGTGTGTAGCATGCAGAAAGAAGGCTTGTCATTTCAAAGAAAGAAGTGGAAACCAAAATGCAGGTAGTGAAATGAGCACACCAGTCTGGAAGATGTGCATGTGGACAGTTTCAAGCAGCAGCTCTTTGTGGACACTTGGAGACAGCGCTGTGAAAAAATTTCGTACGAAGCGGGATTTGGCCAAAGTTGAAAGGCCTTCCAAAACCAACCCTAAAGAACTGAGCCAAACAATGAATGTTGCAACAAGCTCCTGCAGGAAAGGTGCTTCTATGAGACAAGCCCCGAGCAGGTAGCTACATTCTGCACAGTACAAAATGCAAATGAATTCCAGGCTGAAAACTCACTCCAGAAGGATGAAATGCATGTGTTTCTCTCTGAAAGAACACTCTGCCACTAGGCTTTTGCTTGCTCCTTCAAAGTCTTTGTAGAAACATGTGTTTTCACTGCTGGAATACGTTTTGGGATGCATTGTTTCAATCCCTTGCAAGCCTCATGTTGTTTCTTACACAATGTGGAAAAGCAAGGACTATATGTTTCCCAAATCACTTGAAATCCAGGAAAACGCACACTACATCACTCTTGCTCAAACACGATCTTTCTCCTAATGTGTTGAGAACATTCAAGAAACCAGAAAAGAAGGGTATTTTGATGTGAATTTCAGATGGCTATGTACAAAAGGACATTTCTACTGGTTGCAGAGTGCAAAACCATGATTGACCTCATGTTCTCCATGAAAACCTTACATTTCCAAGTGGCCTGAAGTAGGACTTTCACAAAAAGATGTGTTTGCGTGTCTGTGGTTTAGGCAGCTCTAAGTAGTGTATTCAGTGCTGGAGAGTAACACACTGTACAGAATTTACACAGCGTTTTGAGAGCACAACATGCTTCAAGCTGAAACTGCTACAAGGTGTGTGTAGCATGCAGAAAGAAGGCTTGTCATTTCAAAGAAAGAAGTGGAAACCAAAATGCAGGTAGTGAAATGAGCACACCAGTCTGGAAGATGTGCATGTGGACAGTTTCAAGCAGCAGCTCTTTGTGGACACTTGGAGACAGCGCTGTGAAAAAATTTCGTACGAAGCGGGATTTGGCCAAAGTTGAAAGGCCTTCCAAAACCAACCCTAAAGAACTGAGCCAAACAATGAATGTTGCAACAAGCTCCTGCAGGAAAGGTGCTTCTATGAGACAAGCCCCGAGCAGGTAGCTACATTCTGCACAGTACAAAATGCAAATGAATTCCAGGCTGAAAACTCACTCCAGAAGGATGAAATGCATGTGTTTCTCTCTGAAAGAACACTCTGCCACTAGGCTTTTGCTTGCTCCTTCAAAGTCTTTGTAGAAACATGTGTTTTCACTGCTGGAATACGTTTTGGGATGCATTGTTTCAATCCCTTGCAAGCCTCATGTTGTTTCTTACACAATGTGGAAAAGCAAGGACTATATGTTTCCCAAATCACTTGAAATCCAGGAAAACGCACACTACATCACTCTTGCTCAAACACGATCTTTCTCCTAATGTGTTGAGAACATTCAAGAAACCAGAAAAGAAGGGTATTTTGATGTGAATTTCAGATGGCTATGTACAAAAGGACATTTCTACTGGTTGCAGAGTGCAAAACCATGATTGACCTCATGTTCTCCATGAAAACCTTACATTTCCAAGTGGCCTGAAGTAGGACTTTCACAAAAAGATGTGTTTGCGTGTCTGTGGTTTAGGCAGCTCTAAGTAGTGTATTCAGTGCTGGAGAGTAACACACTGTACAGAATTTACACAGCGTTTTGAGAGCACAACATGCTTCAAGCTGAAACTGCTACAAGGTGTGTGTAGCATGCAGAAAGAAGGCTTGTCATTTCAAAGAAAGAAGTGGAAACCAAAATGCAGGTAGTGAAATGAGCACACCAGTCTGGAAGATGTGCATGTGGACAGTTTCAAGCAGCAGCTCTTTGTGGACACTTGGAGACAGCGCTGTGAAAAAATTTCGTACGAAGCGGGATTTGGCCAAAGTTGAAAGGCCTTCCAAAACCAACCCTAAAGAACTGAGCCAAACAATGAATGTTGCAACAAGCTCCTGCAGGAAAGGTGCTTCTATGAGACAAGCCCCGAGCAGGTAGCTACATTCTGCACAGTACAAAATGCAAATGAATTCCAGGCTGAAAACTCACTCCAGAAGGATGAAATGCATGTGTTTCTCTCTGAAAGAACACTCTGCCACTAGGCTTTTGCTTGCTCCTTCAAAGTCTTTGTAGAAACATGTGTTTTCACTGCTGGAATACGTTTTGGGATGCATTGTTTCAATCCCTTGCAAGCCTCATGTTGTTTCTTACACAATGTGGAAAAGCAAGGACTATATGTTTCCCAAATCACTTGAAATCCAGGAAAACGCACACTACATCACTCTTGCTCAAACACGATCTTTCTCCTAATGTGTTGAGAACATTCAAGAAACCAGAAAAGAAGGGTATTTTGATGTGAATTTCAGATGGCTATGTACAAAAGGACATTTCTACTGGTTGCAGAGTGCAAAACCATGATTGACCTCATGTTCTCCATGAAAACCTTACATTTCCAAGTGGCCTGAAGTAGGACTTTCACAAAAAGATGTGTTTGCGTGTCTGTGGTTTAGGCAGCTCTAAGTAGTGTATTCAGTGCTGGAGAGTAACACACTGTACAGAATTTACACAGCGTTTTGAGAGCACAACATGCTTCAAGCTGAAACTGCTACAAGGTGTGTGTAGCATGCAGAAAGAAGGCTTGTCATTTCAAAGAAAGAAGTGGAAACCAAAATGCAGGTAGTGAAATGAGCACACCAGTCTGGAAGATGTGCATGTGGACAGTTTCAAGCAGCAGCTCTTTGTGGACACTTGGAGACAGCGCTGTGAAAAAATTTCGTACGAAGCGGGATTTGGCCAAAGTTGAAAGGCCTTCCAAAACCAACCCTAAAGAACTGAGCCAAACAATGAATGTTGCAACAAGCTCCTGCAGGAAAGGTGCTTCTATGAGACAAGCCCCGAGCAGGTAGCTACATTCTGCACAGTACAAAATGCAAATGAATTCCAGGCTGAAAACTCACTCCAGAAGGATGAAATGCATGTGTTTCTCTCTGAAAGAACACTCTGCCACTAGGCTTTTGCTTGCTCCTTCAAAGTCTTTGTAGAAACATGTGTTTTCACTGCTGGAATACGTTTTGGGATGCATTGTTTCAATCCCTTGCAAGCCTCATGTTGTTTCTTACACAATGTGGAAAAGCAAGGACTATATGTTTCCCAAATCACTTGAAATCCAGGAAAACGCACACTACATCACTCTTGCTCAAACACGATCTTTCTCCTAATGTGTTGAGAACATTCAAGAAACCAGAAAAGAAGGGTATTTTGATGTGAATTTCAGATGGCTATGTACAAAAGGACATTTCTACTGGTTGCAGAGTGCAAAACCATGATTGACCTCATGTTCTCCATGAAAACCTTACATTTCCAAGTGGCCTGAAGTAGGACTTTCACAAAAAGATGTGTTTGCGTGTCTGTGGTTTAGGCAGCTCTAAGTAGTGTATTCAGTGCTGGAGAGTAACACACTGTACAGAATTTACACAGCGTTTTGAGAGCACAACATGCTTCAAGCTGAAACTGCTACAAGGTGTGTGTAGCATGCAGAAAGAAGGCTTGTCATTTCAAAGAAAGAAGTGGAAACCAAAATGCAGGTAGTGAAATGAGCACACCAGTCTGGAAGATGTGCATGTGGACAGTTTCAAGCAGCAGCTCTTTGTGGACACTTGGAGACAGCGCTGTGAAAAAATTTCGTACGAAGCGGGATTTGGCCAAAGTTGAAAGGCCTTCCAAAACCAACCCTAAAGAACTGAGCCAAACAATGAATGTTGCAACAAGCTCCTGCAGGAAAGGTGCTTCTATGAGACAAGCCCCGAGCAGGTAGCTACATTCTGCACAGTACAAAATGCAAATGAATTCCAGGCTGAAAACTCACTCCAGAAGGATGAAATGCATGTGTTTCTCTCTGAAAGAACACTCTGCCACTAGGCTTTTGCTTGCTCCTTCAAAGTCTTTGTAGAAACATGTGTTTTCACTGCTGGAATACGTTTTGGGATGCATTGTTTCAATCCCTTGCAAGCCTCATGTTGTTTCTTACACAATGTGGAAAAGCAAGGACTATATGTTTCCCAAATCACTTGAAATCCAGGAAAACGCACACTACATCACTCTTGCTCAAACACGATCTTTCTCCTAATGTGTTGAGAACATTCAAGAAACCAGAAAAGAAGGGTATTTTGATGTGAATTTCAGATGGCTATGTACAAAAGGACATTTCTACTGGTTGCAGAGTGCAAAACCATGATTGACCTCATGTTCTCCATGAAAACCTTACATTTCCAAGTGGCCTGAAGTAGGACTTTCACAAAAAGATGTGTTTGCGTGTCTGTGGTTTAGGCAGCTCTAAGTAGTGTATTCAGTGCTGGAGAGTAACACACTGTACAGAATTTACACAGCGTTTTGAGAGCACAACATGCTTCAAGCTGAAACTGCTACAAGGTGTGTGTAGCATGCAGAAAGAAGGCTTGTCATTTCAAAGAAAGAAGTGGAAACCAAAATGCAGGTAGTGAAATGAGCACACCAGTCTGGAAGATGTGCATGTGGACAGTTTCAAGCAGCAGCTCTTTGTGGACACTTGGAGACAGCGCTGTGAAAAAATTTCGTACGAAGCGGGATTTGGCCAAAGTTGAAAGGCCTTCCAAAACCAACCCTAAAGAACTGAGCCAAACAATGAATGTTGCAACAAGCTCCTGCAGGAAAGGTGCTTCTATGAGACAAGCCCCGAGCAGGTAGCTACATTCTGCACAGTACAAAATGCAAATGAATTCCAGGCTGAAAACTCACTCCAGAAGGATGAAATGCATGTGTTTCTCTCTGAAAGAACACTCTGCCACTAGGCTTTTGCTTGCTCCTTCAAAGTCTTTGTAGAAACATGTGTTTTCACTGCTGGAATACGTTTTGGGATGCATTGTTTCAATCCCTTGCAAGCCTCATGTTGTTTCTTACACAATGTGGAAAAGCAAGGACTATATGTTTCCCAAATCACTTGAAATCCAGGAAAACGCACACTACATCACTCTTGCTCAAACACGATCTTTCTCCTAATGTGTTGAGAACATTCAAGAAACCAGAAAAGAAGGGTATTTTGATGTGAATTTCAGATGGCTATGTACAAAAGGACATTTCTACTGGTTGCAGAGTGCAAAACCATGATTGACCTCATGTTCTCCATGAAAACCTTACATTTCCAAGTGGCCTGAAGTAGGACTTTCACAAAAAGATGTGTTTGCGTGTCTGTGGTTTAGGCAGCTCTAAGTAGTGTATTCAGTGCTGGAGAGTAACACACTGTACAGAATTTACACAGCGTTTTGAGAGCACAACATGCTTCAAGCTGAAACTGCTACAAGGTGTGTGTAGCATGCAGAAAGAAGGCTTGTCATTTCAAAGAAAGAAGTGGAAACCAAAATGCAGGTAGTGAAATGAGCACACCAGTCTGGAAGATGTGCATGTGGACAGTTTCAAGCAGCAGCTCTTTGTGGACACTTGGAGACAGCGCTGTGAAAAAATTTCGTACGAAGCGGGATTTGGCCAAAGTTGAAAGGCCTTCCAAAACCAACCCTAAAGAACTGAGCCAAACAATGAATGTTGCAACAAGCTCCTGCAGGAAAGGTGCTTCTATGAGACAAGCCCCGAGCAGGTAGCTACATTCTGCACAGTACAAAATGCAAATGAATTCCAGGCTGAAAACTCACTCCAGAAGGATGAAATGCATGTGTTTCTCTCTGAAAGAACACTCTGCCACTAGGCTTTTGCTTGCTCCTTCAAAGTCTTTGTAGAAACATGTGTTTTCACTGCTGGAATACGTTTTGGGATGCATTGTTTCAATCCCTTGCAAGCCTCATGTTGTTTCTTACACAATGTGGAAAAGCAAGGACTATATGTTTCCCAAATCACTTGAAATCCAGGAAAACGCACACTACATCACTCTTGCTCAAACACGATCTTTCTCCTAATGTGTTGAGAACATTCAAGAAACCAGAAAAGAAGGGTATTTTGATGTGAATTTCAGAGGGCTATGTACAAAAGGACATTTCTACTGGTTGCAGAGTGCAAAACCATGATTGACCTCATGTTCTCCATGAAAACCTTACATTTCCAAGTGACCTGAAGTAGGACTTTCACAAAAAGATGTGTTTGCGTGTCTGTGGTTTAGGCAGCTCTAAGTAGTGTATTCAGTGCTGGAGAGTAACACACTGTACAGAATTTACACAGCGTTTTGAGAGCACAACATGCTTCAAGCTGAAACTGCTACAAGGTGTGTGTAGCATGCAGAAAGAAGGCTTGTCATTTCAAAGAAAGAAGTGGAAACCAAAATGCAGGTAGTGAAATGAGCACACCAGTCTGGAAGATGTGCATGTGGACAGTTTCAAGCAGCAGCTCTTTGTGGACACTTGGAGACAGCGCTGTGAAAAAATTTCGTACGAAGCGGGATTTGGCCAAAGTTGAAAGACCTTCCAAAACCAACCCTAAAGAACTGAGCCAAACAATGAATGTTGCAACAAGCTCCTGCAGGAAAGGTGCTTCTATGAGACAAGCCCCGAGCAGGTAGCTACATTCTGCACAGTACAAAATGCAAATGAATTCCAGGCTGAAAACTCACTCCAGAAGGATGAAATGCATGTGTTTCTCTCTGAAAGAACACTCTGCCACTAGGCTTTTGCTTGCTCCTTCAAAGTCTTTGTAGAAACATGTGTTTTCACTGCTGGAATACGTTTTGGGATGCATTGTTTCAATCCCTTGCAAGCCTCATGTTGTTTCTTACACAATGTGGAAAAGCAAGGACTATATGTTTCCCAAATCACTTGAAATCCAGGAAAACGCACACTACATCACTCTTGCTCAAACACGATCTTTCTCCTAATGTGTTGAGAACATTCAAGAAACCAGAAAAGAAGGGTATTTTGATGTGAATTTCAGATGGCTATGTACAAAAGGACATTTCTACTGGTTGCAGAGTGCAAAACCATGATTGACCTCATGTTCTCCATGAAAACCTTACATTTCCAAGTGACCTGAAGTAGGACTTTCACAAAAAGATGTGTTTGCGTGTCTGTGGTTTAGGCAGCTCTAAGTAGTGTATTCAGTGCTGGAGAGTAACACACTGTACAGAATTTACACAGCGTTTTGAGAGCACAACATGCTTCAAGCTGAAACTGCTACAAGGTGTGTGTAGCATGCAGAAAGAAGGCTTGTCATTTCAAAGAAAGAAGTGGAAACCAAAATGCAGGTAGTGAAATGAGCACACCAGTCTGGAAGATGTGCATGTGGACAGTTTCAAGCAGCAGCTCTTTGTGGACACTTGGAGACAGCGCTGTGAAAAAATTTCGTACGAAGCGGGATTTGGCCAAAGTTGAAAGGCCTTCCAAAACCAACCCTAAAGAACTGAGCCAAACAATGAATGTTGCAACAAGCTCCTGCAGGAAAGGTGCTTCTATGAGACAAGCCCCGAGCAGGTAGCTACATTCTGCACAGTACAAAATGCAAATGAATTCCAGGCTGAAAACTCACTCCAGAAGGATGAAATGCATGTGTTTCTCTCTGAAAGAACACTCTGCCACTAGGCTTTTGCTTGCTCCTTCAAAGTCTTTGTAGAAACATGTGTTTTCACTGCTGGAATACGTTTTGGGATGCATTGTTTCAATCCCTTGCAAGCCTCATGTTGTTTCTTACACAATGTGGAAAAGCAAGGACTATATGTTTCCCAAATCACTTGAAATCCAGGAAAACGCACACTACATCACTCTTGCTCAAACACGATCTTTCTCCTAATGTGTTGAGAACATTCAAGAAACCAGAAAAGAAGGGTATTTTGATGTGAATTTCAGATGGCTATGTACAAAAGGACATTTCTACTGGTTGCAGAGTGCAAAACCATGATTGACCTCATGTTCTCCATGAAAACCTTACATTTCCAAGTGGCCTGAAGTAGGACTTTCACAAAAAGATGTGTTTGCGTGTCTGTGGTTTAGGCAGCTCTAAGTAGTGTATTCAGTGCTGGAGAGTAACACACTGTACAGAATTTACACAGCGTTTTGAGAGCACAACATGCTTCAAGCTGAAACTGCTACAAGGTGTGTGTAGCATGCAGAAAGAAGGCTTGTCATTTCAAAGAAAGAAGTGGAAACCAAAATGCAGGTAGTGAAATGAGCACACCAGTCTGGAAGATGTGCATGTGGACAGTTTCAAGCAGCAGCTCTTTGTGGACACTTGGAGACAGCGCTGTGAAAAAATTTCGTACGAAGCGGGATTTGGCCAAAGTTGAAAGGCCTTCCAAAACCAACCCTAAAGAACTGAGCCAAACAATGAATGTTGCAACAAGCTCCTGCAGGAAAGGTGCTTCTATGAGACAAGCCCCGAGCAGGTAGCTACATTCTGCACAGTACAAAATGCAAATGAATTCCAGGCTGAAAACTCACTCCAGAAGGATGAAATGCATGTGTTTCTCTCTGAAAGAACACTCTGCCACTAGGCTTTTGCTTGCTCCTTCAAAGTCTTTGTAGAAACATGTGTTTTCACTGCTGGAATACGTTTTGGGATGCATTGTTTCAATCCCTTGCAAGCCTCATGTTGTTTCTTACACAATGTGGAAAAGCAAGGACTATATGTTTCCCAAATCACTTGAAATCCAGGAAAACGCACACTACATCACTCTTGCTCAAACACGATCTTTCTCCTAATGTGTTGAGAACATTCAAGAAACCAGAAAAGAAGGGTATTTTGATGTGAATTTCAGATGGCTATGTACAAAAGGACATTTCTACTGGTTGCAGAGTGCAAAACCATGATTGACCTCATGTTCTCCATGAAAACCTTACATTTCCAAGTGGCCTGAAGTA
This sequence comes from Miniopterus natalensis, assembly GCF_054644295.1. Taxonomy (NCBI): domain Eukaryota; kingdom Metazoa; phylum Chordata; class Mammalia; order Chiroptera; family Miniopteridae; genus Miniopterus; species Miniopterus natalensis. Next base: position 5,876 of record NW_028269989.1, on the reverse strand, counting down.
GGACTTTCACAAAAAGATGTGTTTGCGTGTCTGTGGTTTAGGCAGCTCTAAGTAGTGTATTCAGTGCTGGAGAGTAACACACTGTACAGAATTTACACAGCGTTTTGAGAGCACAACATGCTTCAAGCTGAAACTGCTACAAGGTGTGTGTAGCATGCAGAAAGAAGGCTTGTCATTTCAAAGAAAGAAGTGGAAACCAAAATGCAGGTAGTGAAATGAGCACACCAGTCTGGAAGATGTGCATGTGGACAGTTTCAAGCAGCAGCTCTTTGTGGACACTTGGAGACAGCGCTGTGAAAAAATTTCGTACGAAGCGGGATTTGGCCAAAGTTGAAAGGCCTTCCAAAACCAACCCTAAAGAACTGAGCCAAACAATGAATGTTGCAACAAGCTCCTGCAGGAAAGGTGCTTCTATGAGACAAGCCCCGAGCAGGTAGCTACATTCTGCACAGTACAAAATGCAAATGAATTCCAGGCTGAAAACTCACTCCAGAAGGATGAAATGCATGTGTTTCTCTCTGAAAGAACACTCTGCCACTAGGCTTTTGCTTGCTCCTTCAAAGTCTTTGTAGAAACATGTGTTTTCACTGCTGGAATACGTTTTGGGATGCATTGTTTCAATCCCTTGCAAGCCTCATGTTGTTTCTTACACAATGTGGAAAAGCAAGGACTATATGTTTCCCAAATCACTTGAAATCCAGGAAAACGCACACTACATCACTCTTGCTCAAACACGATCTTTCTCCTAATGTGTTGAGAACATTCAAGAAACCAGAAAAGAAGGGTATTTTGATGTGAATTTCAGATGGCTATGTACAAAAGGACATTTCTACTGGTTGCAGAGTGCAAAACCATGATTGACCTCATGTTCTCCATGAAAACCTTACATTTCCAAGTGGCCTGAAGTAGGACTTTCACAAAAAGATGTGTTTGCGTGTCTGTGGTTTAGGCAGCTCTAAGTAGTGTATTCAGTGCTGGAGAGTAACACACTGTACAGAATTTACACAGCGTTTTGAGAGCACAACATGCTTCAAGCTGAAACTGCTACAAGGTGTGTGTAGCATGCAGAAAGAAGGCTTGTCATTTCAAAGAAAGAAGTGGAAACCAAAATGCAGGTAGTGAAATGAGCACACCAGTCTGGAAGATGTGCATGTGGACAGTTTCAAGCAGCAGCTCTTTGTGGACACTTGGAGACAGCGCTGTGAAAAAATTTCGTACGAAGCGGGATTTGGCCAAAGTTGAAAGGCCTTCCAAAACCAACCCTAAAGAACTGAGCCAAACAATGAATGTTGCAACAAGCTCCTGCAGGAAAGGTGCTTCTATGAGACAAGCCCCGAGCAGGTAGCTACATTCTGCACAGTACAAAATGCAAATGAATTCCAGGCTGAAAACTCACTCCAGAAGGATGAAATGCATGTGTTTCTCTCTGAAAGAACACTCTGCCACTAGGCTTTTGCTTGCTCCTTCAAAGTCTTTGTAGAAACATGTGTTTTCACTGCTGGAATACGTTTTGGGATGCATTGTTTCAATCCCTTGCAAGCCTCATGTTGTTTCTTACACAATGTGGAAAAGCAAGGACTATATGTTTCCCAAATCACTTGAAATCCAGGAAAACGCACACTACATCACTCTTGCTCAAACACGATCTTTCTCCTAATGTGTTGAGAACATTCAAGAAACCAGAAAAGAAGGGTATTTTGATGTGAATTTCAGAGGGCTATGTACAAAAGGACATTTCTACTGGTTGCAGAGTGCAAAACCATGATTGACCTCATGTTCTCCATGAAAACCTTACATTTCCAAGTGACCTGAAGTAGGACTTTCACAAAAAGATGTGTTTGCGTGTCTGTGGTTTAGGCAGCTCTAAGTAGTGTATTCAGTGCTGGAGAGTAACACACTGTACAGAATTTACACAGCGTTTTGAGAGCACAACATGCTTCAAGCTGAAACTGCTACAAGGTGTGTGTAGCATGCAGAAAGAAGGCTTGTCATTTCAAAGAAAGAAGTGGAAACCAAAATGCAGGTAGTGAAATGAGCACACCAGTCTGGAAGATGTGCATGTGGACAGTTTCAAGCAGCAGCTCTTTGTGGACACTTGGAGACAGCGCTGTGAAAAAATTTCGTACGAAGCGGGATTTGGCCAAAGTTGAAAGACCTTCCAAAACCAACCCTAAAGAACTGAGCCAAACAATGAATGTTGCAACAAGCTCCTGCAGGAAAGGTGCTTCTATGAGACAAGCCCCGAGCAGGTAGCTACATTCTGCACAGTACAAAATGCAAATGAATTCCAGGCTGAAAACTCACTCCAGAAGGATGAAATGCATGTGTTTCTCTCTGAAAGAACACTCTGCCACTAGGCTTTTGCTTGCTCCTTCAAAGTCTTTGTAGAAACATGTGTTTTCACTGCTGGAATACGTTTTGGGATGCATTGTTTCAATCCCTTGCAAGCCTCATGTTGTTTCTTACACAATGTGGAAAAGCAAGGACTATATGTTTCCCAAATCACTTGAAATCCAGGAAAACGCACACTACATCACTCTTGCTCAAACACGATCTTTCTCCTAATGTGTTGAGAACATTCAAGAAACCAGAAAAGAAGGGTATTTTGATGTGAATTTCAGATGGCTATGTACAAAAGGACATTTCTACTGGTTGCAGAGTGCAAAACCATGATTGACCTCATGTTCTCCATGAAAACCTTACATTTCCAAGTGACCTGAAGTAGGACTTTCACAAAAAGATGTGTTTGCGTGTCTGTGGTTTAGGCAGCTCTAAGTAGTGTATTCAGTGCTGGAGAGTAACACACTGTACAGAATTTACACAGCGTTTTGAGAGCACAACATGCTTCAAGCTGAAACTGCTACAAGGTGTGTGTAGCATGCAGAAAGAAGGCTTGTCATTTCAAAGAAAGAAGTGGAAACCAAAATGCAGGTAGTGAAATGAGCACACCAGTCTGGAAGATGTGCATGTGGACAGTTTCAAGCAGCAGCTCTTTGTGGACACTTGGAGACAGCGCTGTGAAAAAATTTCGTACGAAGCGGGATTTGGCCAAAGTTGAAAGGCCTTCCAAAACCAACCCTAAAGAACTGAGCCAAACAATGAATGTTGCAACAAGCTCCTGCAGGAAAGGTGCTTCTATGAGACAAGCCCCGAGCAGGTAGCTACATTCTGCACAGTACAAAATGCAAATGAATTCCAGGCTGAAAACTCACTCCAGAAGGATGAAATGCATGTGTTTCTCTCTGAAAGAACACTCTGCCACTAGGCTTTTGCTTGCTCCTTCAAAGTCTTTGTAGAAACATGTGTTTTCACTGCTGGAATACGTTTTGGGATGCATTGTTTCAATCCCTTGCAAGCCTCATGTTGTTTCTTACACAATGTGGAAAAGCAAGGACTATATGTTTCCCAAATCACTTGAAATCCAGGAAAACGCACACTACATCACTCTTGCTCAAACACGATCTTTCTCCTAATGTGTTGAGAACATTCAAGAAACCAGAAAAGAAGGGTATTTTGATGTGAATTTCAGATGGCTATGTACAAAAGGACATTTCTACTGGTTGCAGAGTGCAAAACCATGATTGACCTCATGTTCTCCATGAAAACCTTACATTTCCAAGTGGCCTGAAGTAGGACTTTCACAAAAAGATGTGTTTGCGTGTCTGTGGTTTAGGCAGCTCTAAGTAGTGTATTCAGTGCTGGAGAGTAACACACTGTACAGAATTTACACAGCGTTTTGAGAGCACAACATGCTTCAAGCTGAAACTGCTACAAGGTGTGTGTAGCATGCAGAAAGAAGGCTTGTCATTTCAAAGAAAGAAGTGGAAACCAAAATGCAGGTAGTGAAATGAGCACACCAGTCTGGAAGATGTGCATGTGGACAGTTTCAAGCAGCAGCTCTTTGTGGACACTTGGAGACAGCGCTGTGAAAAAATTTCGTACGAAGCGGGATTTGGCCAAAGTTGAAAGGCCTTCCAAAACCAACCCTAAAGAACTGAGCCAAACAATGAATGTTGCAACAAGCTCCTGCAGGAAAGGTGCTTCTATGAGACAAGCCCCGAGCAGGTAGCTACATTCTGCACAGTACAAAATGCAAATGAATTCCAGGCTGAAAACTCACTCCAGAAGGATGAAATGCATGTGTTTCTCTCTGAAAGAACACTCTGCCACTAGGCTTTTGCTTGCTCCTTCAAAGTCTTTGTAGAAACATGTGTTTTCACTGCTGGAATACGTTTTGGGATGCATTGTTTCAATCCCTTGCAAGCCTCATGTTGTTTCTTACACAATGTGGAAAAGCAAGGACTATATGTTTCCCAAATCACTTGAAATCCAGGAAAACGCACACTACATCACTCTTGCTCAAACACGATCTTTCTCCTAATGTGTTGAGAACATTCAAGAAACCAGAAAAGAAGGGTATTTTGATGTGAATTTCAGATGGCTATGTACAAAAGGACATTTCTACTGGTTGCAGAGTGCAAAACCATGATTGACCTCATGTTCTCCATGAAAACCTTACATTTCCAAGTGGCCTGAAGTAGGACTTTCACAAAAAGATGTGTTTGCGTGTCTGTGGTTTAGGCAGCTCTAAGTAGTGTATTCAGTGCTGGAGAGTAACACACTGTACAGAATTTACACAGCGTTTTGAGAGCACAACATGCTTCAAGCTGAAACTGCTACAAGGTGTGTGTAGCATGCAGAAAGAAGGCTTGTCATTTCAAAGAAAGAAGTGGAAACCAAAATGCAGGTAGTGAAATGAGCACACCAGTCTGGAAGATGTGCATGTGGACAGTTTCAAGCAGCAGCTCTTTGTGGACACTTGGAGACAGCGCTGTGAAAAAATTTCGTACGAAGCGGGATTTGGCCAAAGTTGAAAGGCCTTCCAAAACCAACCCTAAAGAACTGAGCCAAACAATGAATGTTGCAACAAGCTCCTGCAGGAAAGGTGCTTCTATGAGACAAGCCCCGAGCAGGTAGCTACATTCTGCACAGTACAAAATGCAAATGAATTCCAGGCTGAAAACTCACTCCAGAAGGATGAAATGCATGTGTTTCTCTCTGAAAGAACACTCTGCCACTAGGCTTTTGCTTGCTCCTTCAAAGTCTTTGTAGAAACATGTGTTTTCACTGCTGGAATACGTTTTGGGATGCATTGTTTCAATCCCTTGCAAGCCTCATGTTGTTTCTTACACAATGTGGAAAAGCAAGGACTATATGTTTCCCAAATCACTTGAAATCCAGGAAAACGCACACTACATCACTCTTGCTCAAACACGATCTTTCTCCTAATGTGTTGAGAACATTCAAGAAACCAGAAAAGAAGGGTATTTTGATGTGAATTTCAGAGGGCTATGTACAAAAGGACATTTCTACTGGTTGCAGAGTGCAAAACCATGATTGACCTCATGTTCTCCATGAAAACCTTACATTTCCAAGTGACCTGAAGTAGGACTTTCACAAAAAGATGTGTTTGCGTGTCCTGTGGTTTAGGCAGCTCTAAGTAGTGTATTCAGTGCTGGAGAGTAACACACTGTACAGAATTTACACAGCGTTTTGAGAGCACAACATGCTTCAAGCTGAAACTGCTACAAGGTGTGTGTAGCATGCAGAAAGAAGGCTTGTCATTTCAAAGAAAGAAGTGGAAACCAAAATGCAGGTAGTGAATGAGCACACCAGTCTGGAAGATGTGCATGTGGACAGTTTCAAGCAGCAGCTCTTTGTGGACACTTGGAGACAGCGCTGTGAAAAAATTTCGTACGAAGCGGGATTTGGCCAAAGTTGAAAGACCTTCCAAAACCAACCCTAAAGAACTGAGCCAAACAATGAATGTTGCAACAAGCTCCTGCAGGAAAGGTGCTTTCTATGAGACAAGCCCC